>NW_028301604.1:33023863-33326250 GCF_987345545.1 Pholcus phalangioides
CCAATTCACAGATTTGAAAACTCTGTAGTTTATCCCCCTGATGACACATTCCGCATCAAAGAAAACATATCAAACAAATAAAAGGGAAAACCCGGGGACTTTTAGAAATTTCAATGGGTGACCATTAGGGTGGCCCTTATTTTTTGATTTTTAATTTCAGTTTGTCCATCCCCCCCCCACCCATTTTTTTTCCTTTATTCCAAGAAACAATTAGAGATCTTATTTGTTCAAATCAGATGTTGGGAACCCGTGCTCCATCGCGGTAGAAGTGGAAAGCCAGTGAGTGCCAAAGCGCTTTAAGGTAAAGCATTGTCACCTCAATGGCGAAGTAGGTCGTAAGCTTGCACCTAAGAGGGAGGGATGAAAACTACCATAATTTACTAAAGATACATACTAAAGATTCACTGCGCTTGTGCAACTGTCCTTTTTCTCTCTCTTGTGGCGTCCATTACTTTATTTTACCCTTCCGATGTGGTTGCTGTTGCTTTTTCCCGTCTCATTTCATCTTCAATTTTAGCGTTTTTTAAAATTAATTCATCAAAAGGCCCTTCTCAAGGCTAAATTACTTAGTATTATCTTTTACTTGCAATATTTTTGGAATTTATGCTTATTCTTTCTCCTTTATTTCGTCTGGATTCCAATGCGTATTGAGGCAGCTTATTCTTCAAGCGTCTTGGTGGGTGCAGGCAGTGACTTGTTCTGAGAAATTGAATTTTCTCAGTATATTTCAGGCAGAAAAAATACCATCTCTGCATTGACTTGTTCGTTCATATGGCGCTCCACCTTCCGCCGAGCTCTCGCTATCAGTCTGCTCTAGTTGCTGTCCAAGCCAACTACAAGTGTAACTATGGCTTCTAATTTGAGAAGTGGTGATCGAGATATTTATTTAATTGCAGTGAGTGTCACCAAATCACCGGAAGCAAACTTCCATCTAGCAGGCAAGTACTATCGGTGCTATTTTATAATTTACGGGAGGTTAAACTGTCCATATAAGTGAAAGTGCCAACTTAGTAGTGCGCGAATGCCTCATTTTTTGGGAGAAGGCAAGGATTCCTACAAGAACGAAACCTCATTGTGTAGAAAAAATTATGAAGACGTACTCTTATTGGCGCAGTCTTCAAAAAAATGTCAGCCGTATGTCAGACACGCAGAACTAACATGAACGTAAGTTTATATCAAATTTGAATAATTTAGTTGACATTGCTCACGCAAATGCTTTGGAAATTATAAAAATTGAAGAAGACAGTAAAAATTTTCTGAGTCAAAAAAGAGCCGGGGCGAAGGGGGATATCTTGGGGGGGGGTTGATATGAAGCTAGCAAAGCGTGAAGAACGGTCATTATATTATTTGATAGTCAGGGAACATGAAAACATACGCGCTAAGGCTCATTGTAGTTCTGAGATCGCTGGCAATTTCAGAAGGATCGTCAGGCATTGAGGATATTTCTGATCAACCCGGGCCTTCATCAAACATTACCCAGACGTCTCTTGAGAAAAACATGGATGCGCAGATAGGTTTGGGATGAAAAATGTACATGGGAGGAAATGTTTTTTAACTCCAAAATCAGTGATTGTACTCGGTAGATGCCACATAGTCAGCAAAATGTTGTTTTATTCTCGAAGCCGCAGCTTAATCTTTTAGGATAAAATATAAATGGACTGGCAATCAACCGAAATACGATCCAAAGATATCGGGAAGATTTTCGTTAGACGAAGGCTACTAAGATTAAAGAATTGTTTAAAAAAAATTAACTCAGTATTGTATCCGTTCATTGGAATGGTAAATTGCTACCTGCTTTAAATGTGAGAGATTTGAAAAGTGAAAGGCTACTATCATTTGTTACATATAAAGATCAAGAAATATTACTCGGGGTGCGAAAATTAGAAAATTATTCAGGGAAGGAGCAAGCTATGGCTTTATGGAATGTTCTGAAAGATTGGGGATTGGAAGATAAGGCTCAAAGTCCCTGTTCTGACACAACCAGTTCCCAACACTGGTCGTATCAACGGTGCGATTACATTTCTCTAGAGCAGTATGCAGTATTTTCCATGTCGGTACCACACGTATGAATTAGTGCTACGAAGTGTTTTCGAACATGAGTTACCTCAAGTGACTAGTAGTCAAGATGTTTTCTTCAAAAAAATCAGAGAAAAATGGAATAATTTGGAAAAAGAAAATTATATGTGGACGGGTATAAATAAATAAATATATATATATACTTCAACGAAATATGTAGTGAGAGCGAAATACTTGATGAATTCTTTTTAATGCACTGAAAAATGGAAAACTGAAGCACGATTATCGGGAGCTCGTTGAATTATGTATAATTTTTATTGGAAGGAACTCAGACACTCGACTATCAAAATCAGGCCACCAGAGGCGATCATGCTCGATGGTTGGCAAAGGTAATTTACTCCTTTAAAATGTTTTTATTTAGACAAAAATTGGCTCTAAGTTTTTGAAGTGAACTGTCTGAAGAACATTTGTTTGTTTGTTGTAACGGTGTATGTTAAAGCATGGAAATCGGACACCTTTGATTTTATAATAATAGTCAGTTTTTATCATTTATCAAATTTTTAACAAGGTTTTCCAATGAATATTTATAAATTAAGCAAGCCATTGAGAATTTAGATATGCTATCTAATAATTAATTCAAGGTTGTTTTTTTCAAAAATAAAAAAACAATAGAACATTTCATTTCTCAGAAAAGTTTAAATTTGTTAAAGAAATTGGATGTTGACATTAGCTTTTTGAATCTCATTATAGATCTTTGGGATAGTGACGATTCTTATTTAAAGTCACGAGAAACATTCCGGAATCTCGGTGTTGTTAATGACACAGACGAAAGAGGGGTGAAATTGATGCAAGATGTTGTCTTGATCCTTTTCTTCTTTAATTTATATTTTTCTTTGATTCAAAATTGGAATCCATTCACCCAGGTTCGAATAAATATTGCAGGATCAAGACAAGGGGTTAAGCAATGCATAAGATGAAAGAAAACAACACAACACTTTCATGAGCAAGTAAATCAGAGTCAAATTTTAAGGAAAAGAAGATATTTAATTTTTAACAATAGAAAATAATGGTGTAGGTAGCTACCTTTTAACAATTAAAAAGGTTATACAGATAAATGTAAACATCTACCAAATGAAGGTTAGATTTTCCGAGACAAAAAAAAAACAACATCGCTTTACAATGATTTAAATAAAAAAGAACTTACATATTATCGTTCTGTCTATTTATGCAGACTACGGTTGAAGTTCGAAAAGGTGAACACGGAGGTTTGTCCATAATGAAGACGGAATTTATTTTCCCGCATATTCTGCAGGTCACTGGCGGCTAGGAATCCTTCCTGTTGTTAGGAACACCTTTCAGGAGCAGGTTCGTAGGAGCACCCCTGTTGTTAAGAGCACCTCTCAGGAACAGGTTGGTAGGGGCACTCACCGACTGGCTACTATCGCTAGCTGGCTACTATCGGCCTTTTGGAAGGCGAAGTAGCGAAGGCGAAGGTGTTCCTCTATCATAGTAATTGCTGGAGTGACCATTGATCCAGACCCTCCATCCATATGATTTCTGCTCTTTCGTACAATCGTTAATTAATACATAGCGGTAGACGCACGCGATTTACTCGAGAACACAGGAGTCGTGAATACTCGAGGCACATAGTAAATTCAAATCACCAGCGAGCGAACATATATAACTCGCGCAAGCTTCAATTACAAGCGAGAGCAAAAAACTCTCCTCCGACAGTAGCGTAGAATTCTCGAAACCCTGGTAGAAATCATCTCCCGAGACTTAAAAATATGAAAATGTACTGAGTACAGGTCCTGAAGGGAATTATTCGGCGTTTTAATTTACCGTTGGCGAAGAAGGGAGAGAGAGGGGGAATCGAGGTACAACAGAAAAAAGGGAAAACTTAAGGGGACCGTTAAGATCTTCGGAGAAATTCTTCTCGCCAAGGACCCTTAATCACACCCCCTGAAAAACAAACATTACCTTATATGGCTCGATGACCATCTCTTTCACTCTCTTACAACCCTTTGTAATTCGACCCGTGTTTCTCATCTGGGGCCCCAAGGCAGCAGTACCGTGTACAACTGTATCTTAAGGCCTAAACTTTCTATAGAATAGATTTTGCTTTCCACTATTATTATTATTATATGTACCATAATATATACAATTAAATATCGGTATAATCAAATGATTAATTATGCCACTGTACAAATAAAACATAAGACAAAAATCCATTCAATATAATAATCTTTTCTTTTCTCTACCATTAAAACTATTTTAAGATTAAGTTAATGTAATGTTATGATGAATTTTGCCAATTCAACATAACAATGTTAATGGGCTCTTAACTGTGGATGAAGAGCAGAAGCAATTTCTTCTCCAATGTGTCAAAAACCACAGAAAGCAGTACCCGGACTGCAAGAAGGCTGCTCTTAAACAAAAATTTATTTAAATATATTATTGAAAAGTGAATTTTTTGTTTCATATGCCCCTTTAAAGATGTCATTTCATAATTTTATAGCAAAAAATCATAAAGTTAAGTTCTTAATATGAGTAATAAATAAACATATTTTCAAATGCTTAATTTTTAGCAAATTTTTTCCTCCTACATCTTTATTCAATCAAGCTCGATGAGTCACGGGTTAATATTTATATATTGAAGAAATATTTGGTATACTTTCACATTATGGTAAAAGGAAAAAAATTAAGGGGTGGGCACTTAAAAAATGTTAAATAAATTTTAACCATTATAATAAGGGCCACCCTAGTGACCATACATAAAGCCCGGTTTTCCGGCACACATTTTCCGCTGTCCCGATTTTTTAGCTATATTTAGTCACTTTGCTTACTTATGGCATCATATTTGGCGATAATTACCAATTTTTCGTACTTGAAATCCTGATTCCCCATATCTTTCCTGAGGAAACAGGGTCAGCCTGAAATTGCAAGGAATGAAAGAGTATTTTCTTTAGGGATGGATTTTCCATTCAAAAAAAGCTCAATTTGATGACTTTTAGTGATTTTTCTATGAAGATACGAAAAAATCGGAAGAATTGGATTTCCGACCGGAAGATTTCAATAAGGCTGAAAAATCGGAAGGCTTTCGGGTAAATCAGAAGCATTGGCACCTATGAGCTTAGTAAATGAATGTTCTCTTTTTAAAACTATATCACTTATTATTTTCACAGGGATATTTTTATTTTTTTATTTTTGTGATCACTTTTCTTAACAAAAGATACATTTTTGCAGCATTGACAAATCTAGAGCCCTTTCGCTCATTCTTCACTGTTGCGATATCAGTCATCCTGGGAAGTCTTGGAATCTACATCAAAAATGGACGTTGCTCCTCATGGAAGAGTTTTTTCTTCAGGTAACGTGTTAGTTATGCTTTGTATTTCAGAAGGTTTATACGTGCTTTGCTTTCCGAGTTTTCTTAATGGAACTGATGGTAACATTGTCTATTTATAGACAGACGAAAAAACATTGTATCCCAAACAACAAATGATGATTAGTGTACAATTTTTTTCACACGCTTAAAATACATATAATCAGCTAACTCATAAAAACTTTTTTATTGGTTATTTCCTTAGCGGAGGGGATAAAAGGTAGAAAAGGAGAAACTATTTTTTCCGCTCTGCAGTTAAGTCACGTAACTACCGGCAAAATCTACAGGGATTTTTTTCTTTTTCGTATGAGGCTATTTTCTGTCTTTTTATGTATTAAATTAGCCAAGGAAAATGAAAAAATATTTTCCTTGTTTTTCCTCATTATTTCATTTTTTAAGGACTTTTGCAAGTTTTAGGGCATTTTTTTGGCATTTTTGTTTCTTGAAATTTCTCTAATTCTTTACTTTAATTAACAAAATAAACTACCAATAACAAGAACATATTAGATAAATTCCGAATTTTCTAATATCCATAAATTTTTAAATCTTGTCATTTATTAATCAGAGCGATCCTGATGCTAATTAAAAACATAATTAACTAATTAGCCATTAAATTCTTGAAAATTAGTATAATTGCGAATTTTCCAATTTTCATACATTTGAAAAGATTTTATAGCTAGTCCCAGGGGGGGTTTACCAGTTGCAATCTGTAAAACCGTGGTGGCCATGGTTCAATATGCTTGCGTTATATAAATTACAGCTTGTCTTTGAATCCCGTCCATCTTTGCCAGAAGCCGAGCAGAGGGGGAAGAAAACCAGATGTGAGCCCCAAGGGCAATCTATCGATACACTTCTGTAGAGGGTGTTCTTCAGATTACGATGGTTTCCCCACCCTGCACCCAATAATCGTCTGAAATGAGTAAGTAATGTGAGTGTGCTAAAAAAATTAGCTTGTTGGTGAACCATATTCCTAAAATTTTGAGACCTTTTCGACAAACTTAATTCATTCCCCGTTAGTTTTCATAGTAGGACTCTTTTTCCTCTTGTTTTGCCAGAAAAATGATGATTTGGATGGTCCCACTTGCAGAACATTTTGTTGTAACCATTCGAAAATCTGTGTCAACGCAGCGTTGGCAGAGGCTGTAATTTCAGTGGGTTCCTCAGCAGACACCAAGAGAAGGAAGTTGTCGGCAAAGGCTTATGCTGCGACCATCAGGGCCCACTGGAGTCGAAGTAATGAATCGAATGTAGTAATCCCAAAAGCGGATCCACTACATGAGCCCTGGGGGCAACATCAAACCAACGTCTTGGATGCTGGTGCTGTAGTTTTGTTAATGATGGTGCGTCCCGAGAAAATGTCCTACAGAATTTTTGTTAGCTGAAGAGGAATACACATAATTCGAAGGTTATCAGCTATTACCTCATGACGCACACAATTGAAAGCTCTCTTAATGTCGAGGGAGAAAACGGCTGTGAGTGGATGTTCCTTCATCCTATTCTCAATCTGTTCCATTAGATCAGTGTTTCCCAAAGTGGGCTATATCGCTCCCTGGTGGGCGATGAAATGGTCCAAGGGGGCGGTAGAAGCTACGAGTATAGCATAGGATCCTATGTGTTCGATTGAGCTGGGGATCGATGAGAGGGGTAAAAAAAATGAAAAGGGGGCGATGGAACAAAAAGTTTGGGAACCTATGCATTAGATGATGAAGGGCATCATCCGTTGAGCGATCCATACGGAAACCAAATTGAAGAGGATGAAGGAGGCCGTCCCGCTCAATATAGTAGGAGAATCTTTGTATAAGAAGTTTTTCGAGCACCTTTCCCAAATTGGAAGTCAGCGTAATGGGACGAATCGAGTTGGATACGCCAAGTCCCCTCTTGGAAAGAAGCACCAGATTTCCAGGTTTGAATGCTGGGGGGAAAGTACACAGAGTTGTAAGCAGTGACTGAAGAAATTTTTTAAATTTTTAAATATTGGCACGTACAATGGCTTGTAGTATGCGATTGGTGAGATTGTCTGGCCCTGCTGCTTTTTTCGGGTTAAGTCCATCTACAGGGTGATTCAGAAATGATAAGGAAAGCTTTAAGAAGTGATAGTACACACCAATACAAACAATTGCCATCTAAGAATGCATGGTCTAACATGAAACGAAAACGCGCCAGCGCGTTTCGAAACGGCCGCTCCGCAAACATTAAAATGGCATTCCTGTTGAAATTTATAGGGAGAAAAAGAACACACCATGCATGCAAAATGTAACCTGGGGAAAAAGAAACCGTACGCAAATCTGCGTCACAGTGAATAAAAGGCGCAGATGCCAGCCTTGTGAATTTATGCCAGCGTACAAGGGGCCGTTCAAGTATTACGTAAGCAAATTTTTAGCCATTTTTGACCCCCCCCCCTTTTCAGCAAAAGTCAGCAAAACGCTGACCCCCCCCCCCCCCCCCGTCAGCAAAATTTCGTCATCAGCTCTGCCCCTCTGAATCCTAACTCATATTTTCATAAAGGGTGGTTGATGACAAGCATTATCCAAACCCCCCCCCCCTTGTCATCAAAAGTCAGCAAATCGGAAACCCCATCCATCGATGATGACGTAATACTTGAACGGCCCCCAACCGTTCTAACAGTTGTAACGTACGGGATAATGGCGCACTTTAGTCTGAGTCCGCGCCTTTTATTCACTGTGACGGAGATTTGCGTACGGTTTCTTCTTCTTCCCCAGGTTACATATGCATGCATGGTGTTCGGTTTATTCCGATAAATTTCAACAGGAATGCCGTTTTAAAGTTTGCGGAGCGGCCGTTTCGAAAAGCACTAGCGCGTTTTCGTTTCGTGTTAGACCATGCATTATTTGATGACAATTGTTTGTATTGGTGTGAACTATCACTTCTTAAAGTTTTTCCCATCTTTTCTGAATCACCCTGCATTATTCGTAAGACCTCATGATCCTCAAATGGTGGCTATGCAAGAGGGCTGTTCAGATGGTCGTTTTGCATCAGTATTGATGTACACACCTCTGGAAAAAGGCTTGTCAGATGTTTCTCTGTTATATCTTTTGGTGTGGAGCTGGACTGCACTAAAAGTTGCATCTGCGTTCGCCTGGACCGAAATACTGCCTTATAGGGCATACCATATGCCGTAGCAGCTTGCGTGCAGATCTTATTCCAGGAGCTGGATTTGGTTTGCATTATTGCTCGTTTGAAAAGTGTTCCAGCCCTTCGAAAGGAGGCCATGGTGTCACGGATATCCTGTCCAGTCCCCTTCATACGGTTTAGTTTTCTCTCGATGGCCCGTACTTGCCTTTTTCCGTCGTTTGAGTTCCTCCATCTACCATTTGATACCCTTAGGGTGTGAGTGGGTTGTTTTTTACAACATAAGACAGTCTTGCAATTGATGCTTATTTCTGCCATCAGTGTTGTGGCATTCTGCTGTAGCTGGTTTTGATTGGTAATCTGTATCAACTCCTCCTGAAATCTCTGAAGTGTCGCATGCATACTCCCTTGAAAACTACTTCATCTTCTTTGTGTGGTGTGAAATTTTACTGTTGGTAGAGAGTAAAGCGAATCCTTTCTAATATTGAGACAGATCTGAATAATACTTGTGCGTGCTAGCTTATTTTTTTTTCTTTTAAACCGAGTACAACTCAGGTCTATCGCCCTGGGAAATTTACTACCTAGTGAGTTGTGCCGGAAGCCGATCGTCGAGAAAATTTGCACATATACCAAACAGGACCAGCATTGAACCGTAGCCTACTTTAAAAGTTCGTCAGAGCTGGGCAAATGTCCGAAATTGGCAAAAAATCGTCGGGCAACAATGGTTCCTGGTCCCAACAGTCATTTTTGGAACGTTTACGCTCACTTATACTCATTCATTCATTGAAACCGAGCACAACTCCGGTCTTCTCACTTATACTATCCACTCGTTCATTTTTTATTTCGTGCGTTCTTCGGAGGCTTTAGTCAAGGAGCTTTCACCATATGGCCCACTGGATACATGTGGCCTTCGAAGCTTTTTGCTGTGGCCCGCCGACGAAAAATGTTACATAGTTACAGAATTTATGGAAATGTTTGGGAAAAAAAAAACCCTTGATGAAGGAGGGAGGGTAGTGGAGAGTATTCATCGAGGGAATTCCAGCTGTGATCAGTTTTTATTTTTTATATTGTTCGTTATGGAAAAATTAGATTCGCACGAATGTGGAGTTAAGAACGAAAGAAGTATTGTGCTTGTTTGGTATTATTTCAAATCTGTAGACAAGCTATGATTATGGAAGCAGTTATCTATGAAATCAAAAAAAATTGTTATATTTTTGAGTGGTTTGCCAAATAAGCACTGTGACATCTTTGGAAACTTTTACTGAATGCTAAAAAGTTATGATAAAATTATGACAAATATGTGAGATGAATTTTCTTATTAATAGTCGTTATTATCATAATTTATGAGTTAAAAATACAGCAATTTCAATCATTAATTTCAATAAAAACTAAAACTAAAGTTGGCTTCATTCAGAATACGCAAAAAAACCGGAACATTTTTACGAAAAAGTCGGCATGGTCAAAATTACGTGAAAATACGGGAATATCCCGGGAAATATAGGACAATAGGGAGAGGATAAATAGGCGAGATTTAGCGGTTCGGGGACACAGTAGAGCTCCCCACGAGAACAACGGGTGCTCCCCATTTACAATGAAGTGCTCCTCTTAGCACCCACGCGATAAGGAAGGTCCCTCCAACGCAATAAGGACATGGTGAAGATAAGGCTCGCTAGATGGCGCTGCGTATTGAGGGAATCTTTACTGTTTTTCAGGGATCTTTCGCAAATTAAATATTTTTATGTCACATTAGGGGTCGTTCTTAAATTAAACTTTTTTATGTCACCCTACAATGACATCACCCTTTCCCTAAAAAGTTTTCAACGCCATCTTTTCTTTCCAAGCTGGATGACGAAAATTAGTTTCCAACGTCATTAAATTATCGTAAGAGGGACCTTTCCTAAATACATCCCCGGTAACACATACCCCCACAAAATTAGTTTAACTTTGATATTTTAGCATAATTTTAAACGAGCGGAAATCGTCAACTTGGCCCAAACTAATTATATTTGAACGGGTGTCTGATAGACTGTAATCACCTTATTTCTTTCGTTTGATTCCAGCTAGTGTATTCAGATTTTCCATCTGTCTCTATACTCTATGAGAAAGTAAATTTCTTCCTGTTTGCTATGGCATGCGTGTTAGATGTTGAGGGTTATAGGTTAAGTTAGCGAAAATTTATTATTAAGGAATTGAGTTTTTCTAACTTGGAAACAGATGAGACATATCATAGCATTTATAAGGCACCATTCAGTGTTCACGATTTAAAGTTTGGAAGCGATTTCCTGACAGCGTCATTCAGGTATTCTCTGATCTAGTTAATAATTGTTTTCAAAGTGGTGTTTTCCCAGAATCACTCAAAAAAGCAATCATTACCCCTATCTATAAAACCGGTGACAAGAATGACCTCAGCAATTATAGACCAGTCTCAGTTCTCAGTACGACAACCAAAATATTGGAATCTATCTTAAAATGTAGATTATACTCGTTTTTAAATGCTAATAATTTTTTCTCAGAAAATCAACATGGTTTCCTGCCAAACAAAAGCACTGAAACTGCACTAATTGAATTTAGCAAATTTGTGGTTGATAGCTTAGATAACTCAAAACAAACAATAGCAATTTTTCTTGATATACGAAAATGTTTTGACAGCATCAATCACAATATATTGCTTGCTAAATTGTACACATATGGTATTAGAGGTACTGCTTATAAATTATTTGAATCCTATCTTAATAATAGATCTCAATCTGTTAAGTGTGGTAAGCATATTAGTAGTCCAGTAAACATGCACAGAGGAATTCCACAAGGAACTACTTTGGGACCGTTGCTTTTTACTATCTATATTAATGATTTCTGTAACCTTGAACTAAATGCCAAAATAATCACATTTGCGGATGACACTGTACTTCTTTATTCTGAGAATGATCATCAATCATTGGATCATATTATTAACAACGATTTAATCAAAGTCCGAAATTGGTTTCGATCAAATGATCTCGAAATAAACATTCTAAAAACAAAATACATTAGTTTCTCAAACCTCACTAATTTCGATAACTGTAACCTCATTTTTCATAATAAAAACTGCCCTACTGATCTTTTATGTACCTGTACTCCATTAGAACAAGTAAGCTCCATTAAATACCTAGGTATTGTTATAGATCGAAATTTTAAATGGAAGTCCCATGTAAAACATATCCAATCAAAACTTTGTTTTATAGTTTATAAATTTTATTATCTAAAACATTATCTAAATACTCATTTTTTGCTGTCATATTATTATTCCCTTTTTCATTCTCATCTATTATATGGACTATCTGTTTGGGGCAGTGACTACATCAATACGTTGCGACCCATCATCCAGACCCAAAAGAAAATAATCCGATCACTAACTGGCAATTACTCAACTCCGTCATTTGATCTCTACCGGCAACTTAACATACTCCCTTTGCGGTATTTATATTTTTATAAATCGATTCTCCTACTTAATAAAAAACAACTTTGTCTCCCTCTTAATTTATCAAGGACATCAAATAGATACAATAACATTCTTAATATTCCCTTGATACATAAAACAGTGAAGAAAAACCATTTTACATATCTTATTCCGAAATTTTATAACAAACTGCCGCATGATATTCTTTTTCCCCCTTCAATACCGTTACTGAAAAAACGTTTAAAAAATTACCTTTTTTCAATAGCTAACATCAACGATCATTTTTAAAAAACAAAAACAGAGCTCTATCGATCAGTGCTAAATCGAATTTTCTAAATGTCTAAGTACACTTCCTGCTGTTTGCCTCCACATGTCGAAGTCGCAAAACAATTCTCGCATCAATCTAGCATTCCATAATCTTCATTTATAATGTATATGAAAACATACTGTATATCTGAAATGTTGTATTGTATTCTAATTGTACTATCTAATTGTATTCTATTGTATCTATAATTGCTCACAGATGCAGAATTACTTCGATATAATTATCAACATTTTTCCCTCCCCCTCTTTTTTTTTTTTTGTGTTCGTTCTGTCCTTGAAATTGTATTGTAATTACTCATCGATACTTCGTGTTCATCAGTACAGATCCACGGGATCTCTTGGTGAATTTGTTTTATTATTTTGTGCTATTTCATCGTGTTAAATAAAGTTCAAAAAAAAAAAAAAAAAAAAAAAAAAAAATGATGGAGAATTCTCCCAGCTTTCATGGGTGTATGGGAACATACACAACTTTGGGTGTTATTTGGGTACCCGTACGAGATCGTTGTTGCAGACGTTGCCCGGATAAATGAAAATTAACATACAATTTTCGAGACGGGCGAAGAAAAAGCGAAAATTTTGCAACGGCAATTCGGTCTTCGATCCTATATACTATTATATTCCCCGATGAATTTTTCGAAAAGTCTGGTTTCATGTTCATATCAATTAAAGCAGCGGGGCCATTGTGCTTTAGCTAAAGTTTTAGCGTTCCGGGAGTGGATAAAATGTAAGAACTAGATCTGGGAAACAGTTTCAAAACATTAAAAAATAAAAAAAAATGTTTAAAACAGAAAAAAAAAATAATTAATTAAAAAAAAGTGTGCTATATTGGCTTGTGGAGTGTAGAACAGAGAAGTGAAGGGAAAAAAGTCTGTACAGTGACCTGAGTGCGCATGGAAGAGGGATTTTCTTCACGCCGAGCTTGAAAGTTGTGAAAATTTTCATTACCATTCTTCGTGGCGGTCTCTGAATATGTGATCCATACATACTGTTCTCGCAGATGTCGTGTGATATGCGACTACTTCATATGCTAATTCAAGAATGGAGACGAAAGAACTTTTTTTCATGTCTGCTTGCGACTTTCTTATGAGAGGTTGAATTATTTCATTTAGGGATTTATGAAGATAGTGACATTTTCAAAAGACATAGCGAAATTGATTCGAAGTGTATTTTTGATAAGGGGTTGCTAATTGGAATTATGTTGTAATCCACGTCACGGCTTTCCGTATTCATTATTTTATCCGCGTTACTTGTGATGATGCGTCATTGACTGATGAGAGGGTTTAAATACCAAGAGCACGTCGGGATACTCACCTCACTGTGACAGCGATTTTCTTCTTCACATTGCAGCTGAATTTTTCTAGGCTTTTCTACAATATGCAGCAATTTATTCAATAACTTCGCTCAGTTTGAAATGAGCCTAGAATCCTTACATGAGATGTGTGATGCCTGCCTTGGAAGGGAATGCCTGGTCATCTATGAAAAGGTCTCCTGAGGAGGGAAATTCATCAAGGACAAAAAAAGGAAAATTGATTAAGTTTTTTCAACTAATTCCGTTTTATCGATTCTTATTGTGATATCAATTATTTTATATTGTTTTTCTGTTAATTTTGAGTCTTGGTCATTTTGCCTGTTGTGGCTCTTGAGGTTGAATTGGTCTCTGATTATAAAAAATTCAGTCCTTTCTTGCCTTGAAAATTTAGAAGAGTATAAAAAAATGATCGGTGGTGTCGGTTTTATCGGGATATGCGTGAAGAATGATGTACACCCATCGTGCGATTAAAATTATCGAACAGAGTATGGATCGTTTTCTGTTTCAAACGTAAAAATAAGGATTTGCATCTTTCATTTATTAGCGATCGATATAACGTTATGAGCGTTTCTCGACCTAAACTTAAGGTTGCAGACTATCTTCAAATGACGAATTTCATGGAAATTGTCGATTCTTTTTTTTCCCCGCAGAATTTATTCTTATACATGTGAGGTGTTGAAAAAAATTCTAGCTGAGTCAATTCGACCGGAGTATAGGTCTCAACTAATTTTCAAACGTGTTTCATGAAGATTCGTGTTATTTTTCTTCGCTGTTATTTTTTCACCGATGTTCACATATGCGTTAGTTTGCAGGTAAAAGGTTGAAGTTAGTATTAAACGATGCAAGCTAACTTTTTTTTGCATAGTCTCAATAAACGACGAATGAGCATCCACCTTGGTAAGTGATTTTCGACTCTTCGTTGAAAGATTACCTTTAATTTTTGTTGCTTCATGAAATCATATAAATTGGGATAAAATATTTTCTTATCCGATATCTCGATTTAGAGTAGATGGAAGAACTGCATTAAAGCTTTCCCTCCTTTCACAATTTATAGTTTTTCAAACAAATACTTTGTTACTATAACCAGAACATTAGAGAGGATGTCATTGGAAAAAATAATAGAAATTAGCGTAAAAGAAAAAAAAAACAAGCTAAAGTGATGAACAACGAGTTCTACATTACCGATGCTATAGTCGGAAGTTAGAAAAAGTTATGATTTCGTAGGGAAAAAATATTTTTTTCAAAAAATATTAGTTGTCATGGATGCGCCATGGGTTATCAGCTGGGTACGAATGCCTACAGTTGCATGATAACTTATTACAAATATTACGATCATGCCTTGACTTTGATTGACTTTCATGACATCGCTAAAATTCTAGTGGAAAATCATAACGTCGCGGAAAATTGTTTGATTAGTTATGAAAATTCGAAATGCTTGATGGAAGAAAATTATTTCAGAAAAAATATAGTAAAACTTGATTTGTAGAAAAGACTTTGTAATTCATTTGCGGTAGCTCTTTTATTTTACAGCTCGGAAAATTCTCTCGTTTAAGTAAAAGAAGTTACAGGGTGGTAAAAATATGACAGCTCGAAAAATTTCCCAAACGATAATTTAATATCGTGTAAACGATAATTCAAGAACGACCCCTGTGAAAACCTGACACCATGTGCATGAAATTAAAATAGGTAGAACCTTAGGGACGTCAGAGTTGTAACAAATTTTAGAAAAAAAAATTTTCCGAACGATACAACCCCTCTTTGAAAAAATCCCATCACGGAGTGTTGTGACGTCATGGTACTAGTGAAAACGATCATTTTGGAAGGACGTATACGAAAATAAAGTGGTGCTATACTCAAATAAATTGTTCCGTAAGAACTTGTTACATACATTTTTACTAGCTGATTTATAAACGAGCTTGTGGAAAATCGCATCACGTCAGATTTGAACATGGGGATAAAAAAAATTTCCAAACTATGATTTAGGAATGACCCCTCTTTGAAAAGAATCTCATCACTTGGGATAGAAAGAAAATTCCTAACGATAACCTCAGAAAATGTGACATAAAAAAAATTTAATTTAGGAAAGGTTCCTTGGTATCGTATTTGTTAAACACGATAATTTTTTATTTTAAAAAAATAATTTAAGCCTTCCTCAAACCTGTTTGAAAAAGTAAGTTGGAGAAAATGATAATTTAAGAACGACCCCTCTTAGAAAATGTGACATACCAAACGATAATTTAATGACGTTGATTTTCGTCATCAGCTTTAATGTTCTGGGATGATTGGAAAAAAAAGTGTAACCCAGTTGATCACATGACTTTCGAGTGCCATAACCCTCTCTTTCTCGTTAGCCCCAGTATACAGAGGGTGACGTCATTGTTGAGACTTGGTAAAATCCTTTTAAGGTGACATAAAAAAAGTTGAATTTAGGAAAGGTCCCTCTTAGAAAATGTGACAAAAAAAGTAAGAACGACTTGCATCGTAAGTGGCTAAAAAAATTTTTTATTTCAAAATAATTTGGCCCTCTTAGTACAACGACGGAAAAAAAGTAAGTTAAAAACGATAATTTAAAAAAGATCCTTCTAAAACCTATCACGGAGTTTTGTGACGTCATCGCTGAGACTTGGGAAAACTTTTTAAGGTGACAAAAAAAGTTAAATTTAGGAAAGGTCCCTCTTACGATAATTTAATGACGTTGGAAACTAATTTTCGTCATCCAGATTGGAAAGAAAAGATGGCGTTGAAAACGTTTTAGGGAAAGGGTGATGTCATTGTTGAGAAAACTTTTTAGGGTGACATAAAAAAGTTTAGTTTAAGAACGACCCCTAATGTGACATAAAAATATTTAATTTGCGAAAGATCCCTGAAAAACAGTAAAGATTCCCTCAATACGCAGCGCCATCTAGCGAGCCTTATCTTCACCATGTCTTTATCGCGTGGGAGCAGAGGGGAGCACCCATTGTTCTCGTGGGGAGCCCTATTGTGTCCCTAAAAAACCAGAGCATTTTTACGAAAAAGTCGGCATGGCCAAAATTACGTGAAAATACGGAATTTGTCCCCGGAAATACAGGCCGTATGGTCACACTACTCATACCTCCCAGTTCCGCTGCAAAAATGTCCCAAACAGAATTCAAATCCATCCATTTGAATTTGACACATTTTAGGTGGGAAAGAGGAGATTAAAAAGACAGCATCTCTCTAACTGAGGCTGTGTAGGGGCCTTTACAGCGCCGGATAAAGATGGTTGGAGGCCCTGAGTATTTGAATGGTTTTGGTGTCCCCACCACCTGGTCCGTACAAGTATATTTTACTCGATATTGAATGTACAGTATAAATAAATAAATAAATAAAATTTTATATTTGTGAAGTAATTGATCTTTTAAGGCAGAATTACAGTGTGAATATTTCTAAGCACGAGCATTGAAGGTCTCTTTCCCGTCTTCCTCCCGCGAATGCTTTTCTTTTCCTACTTGCAAAGTCTTTGATAATATCCGAAGATGATGTCTCGCGTCGCTATTAATACGAAGGTTTTGACAGCTGGAAGATAAATCCAGGAAAGAAAATTCAAGTTCCCACGTGGAGACCCACGTCCTCTCACTTGCCGGGTGAGCGTACTAGACCACAGAGACAACGAATCCTCCTTGCTTACAGATTGTGTGTGCTGAATGGAGCCGTACATGGACAGCCAGACCTAACTTAGGCTGAAGCTCACAATTTCTGACATTGCCACCAGATGGCAATTTATCCGTAAATGATGTCACTCTCTGCTGCGAAAGTTTTGACAGCAGTCCATGTTAGGCCTGACTGTCCATGTACGATCCCGTTCAGAGCACACGAGCTGCAAAGAAAGAGGATTCGTTGGCTTTGTAGTCTAGTTAGTGTGCTCACCCGACAAGTAAGAGGAAGTGGGTTCAATTCCCTGCAAGGCCAGTTGAATTTTCTTTCCTGGATTTATCTTCACATCAGCCATCTGTTAAGTAAACGGATGGATAGCGGAGAGTGACATGATATCTTCGGAAAAACTAAACTGTCTCACGATGGTCCTAGGCGGCGGATGAGCTCAAGCCGCCCCTGGGAGGGGGACAATGCTAATAAGGTAATGCCTCACGTGAGGCCTTTCAAAATATCTATAGTAAAGCACACTTTAAAAGAGCTTCAAAACTTGCCGTAGAGTCGATAACTGTCCGACAAAATTTAGCGATTTTACTGTGAAAAAAAAGGAGTAAAAAGTTATTCATACAGGATAGTTCAGACAAGTGGTTTTGAATCTGGCTGGCTTTTTTTTCACACAGGATTTCTAGCAGCTCCAAAAATTGCAGAAAATAAAATGGAACAACTCCTACACTCACTCCGCTTGGAACCCACGCTGCTTAAGCAATGACAATGCTTTAGAGCAGTGGTTCTCAACCTTTTCAAGCCCGCGGCCCGGTTTCATTCATTTTTGTGAGTCTGAGGTCCGGTCAAACACACGACCAACGGAAAATGAATGAGGAAAAATGAAACGGCTAATCACTCGCGGCCCGGTACAAATGATATCATGGCACGGCGTTTGAGAAACACTGTTTTAGAGAATAATTCTTTGAATCACCTTTGATTGGAAATTCGTTTGAAGATAATTAATAGAAATAGGATTTTTGGCTATTTGAAAAACATTAGCAGGCAAAATTGCTATAAATTAAACTTAACAAATTTGCCAAGACAATCGTAATCAATCATTTTCAGAATTTGTAAATTACCGTTATTAAGATGTTGATATCACAACTATATAGTAACATAATTTTTCCAAAATTTGCCGATTGGTTTTGGTTGTTGCCGAGGTGAGAAAGCCCGAAATGAGTTGTAATTACAGTTTACCGCCAATGATCATTAAAATATCCGGAACATGTGCACTCGATGGCGTGCAGGAAATTAAAAAAATTATGTGATTGTGTTATTAATTAGCATCAGGATCGCTCTGATTAATAAATGACAAGATTTAAAAATTCATGATAATTAGAAAATTCGCAATTTTACTAATTTTTATGGAAGTTGCTCAATGCCAGCTTTTACCGTAGTGCATGGTAAAAGTGCGAAATGCTTACGTTTACAAGTGTTTTTCCGGCTTTTACCAACTCGACTTGTTTTACCACTCTTCGGGCTTTAACAGATATATGTTACCGGCAAAGTATGAAATCCGACATTCTATACAATGCCTGGTCCTTTCAGGCAAAGTGTGAAATACCGGTTTTATTCTATACTTTGCCTAGGAGGTGCGGAGTCAACACACAGAGCCACAGCTTCGGAATAAACATTTATTACGACGACACAAATATAATGATTATCTTGGTTAATAAAAAGGAAGGCAGACATAGAAATTTCGAACCTCACGCTTTCGTGTGTAGTGACCCTCTGCTGTTGCTGTTTTCCAGACGGTCGTCTCCAGTACCCGGGATCACGTGACACACTCGAGGTCGTTGACCCGAATCTTGGGGGTCGTCTGCGTGGGACACCACGCACTCTCTCTCCAGTGATCACGAGTAGTAAGAGATGATCGCATACTGTGGAGCAGCATCAGTGATCACGAGCACTGAAGACGATCTGGAATGTGGTGTGACGTCCATCGAATCCTACTCCTTGAACTTATGTGGACTGCCCCGGCAGGTGCATTCGAAACATCTGCCGGTTGGAAACACCTGCTCCTGTAGAGGTAGTATGCCGTTGTCTAACGAGAGATAAGAACTTAGACAGAGAGAGATGAACCGAGATAGTGAATGGATGTGCGACCAACGTGGTCGACACTAAAGTATTTTAACTAGAATGTAGAATCTCACATATATTGTTATTTAAAATTAAAAATCATTTAATCAAGAATAATGATTTGTTATCTCATTGGCAAAAATGAGTTCACCACTACGCTACAGCTAAAAATTTGGTGGCAGCGGTTTGGATGTGTTTCACGTCGTTCCGATGTTCCTCTTCGTAAAAGTTTTTGACTGTTGATGTCTCCAACAGGAGTTTCGAATTCGGTCGTCAGTGCCGCTGAGAGATTTGGCCATTTGTGCCGTATTCGGTCGTCAGTGCCGCTGAGAGATTCGGTCATCCGTGCCGTAGGGAAATATTCGGTCGTCAGTGCCGCTGAGAGATTCGGTCATCCGTGCCGTAGGGAAATATTCACTCATCAGTGCCGTCTGGATAAATCGGAACTCTGGAGGAATTGGGTCATCAGCTCCGTCAGGAGAACAATAAGTGCCTTGAAGTAGAGTAGTGTGTAAACAGCAGTTTCACCCAGTGACTTTTGTGACAGTGATAGTTATTGTTGGGATCATCAGATCATCTCGTTAGGTTCTAAGTCTCTCCGAAGTCCGAAAGGGTAAATGACATGAATAAGGCAAAAAAAATTTTTTTGAGGCACAGTATTGTTTAAAATGTACCGCAGTTGATTTTATTTATTTGTGGTAGATGGTATATTGTGATTATTCTTGAAAAATAGCTGAATTACTTTTGTTTTGAAGTTAGTTTGTATAACTAATATTATCAGCTATGGCATTCCTTGCAAAAGCTAGAAAAGAAGATTTGAGGTTGTTAGCGGAAGAGTTGGGGGAGAATGTGAATGATAGGATGAGGATTTTGGATCTAGAAAGACTGATTATGAATTCAGCAGATTTTGAAGAAGAGTTTGTTAAGGGGCAATTTTTTAATATTGTCGAAGAGCGAGAGGCTAGGCAGGAATTAGCTAAGAGAAAACTTCAGGAAGAAGTAGAAGAAAAAAGAAAAAAAGAAGAACGGGAGTTTGAATTAGAGAAACTACGCTTAGAAGCAACAATAAAAAACGAGGATCGAGGTTGTTTGGATTTCGATATAAGAAGCTGTGGGGGAAGTTATGAGCTTACAAAGCTTGTCCCCAAGTTCGATGAAAAGGAAATGGATATCGCGTTGTTTCTTGCTTTATTTGAAAGGCAAGCCAAAAGAGTGGGGGTAGAAAAAAAAATGGGTATCAGCCATGTTGGCTCTTTTACCACCCGACGTGGTACAACTTATAGCAAAGGAATCAGAAGAAAATTTTGATAACTTTGAACACATCAAAGTGGTTCTCCTAAACAGGTTCAAAATGACACCAGAAAATTTTCGATTAAAATTTGTCAAACATCAGAGAAATTCAGCCAAGCCGTGGCAGGATTTCGTTTTTGAACTTTCTAAATATTTTGATGAGTGGGTGGAAGGTTTGCAGGTGACTGATTTTGAAGGGTTAAAAAAATTGATGGTCACAGATCAAATAAAAAGGCGCGTTCCACCGGAAATAAGAGAACATTATATTGATGAGTGGACGAAAATTATCACTCCCTATGAATTGGCCGAAAAATTGGATGCTTACGAGAATGTTAAAGAAGGGTCGAAAAACCCTCAGGACAAAAAGTATAGCAATAATAGATGGCAATATGCAGAAAAAAAGTTCCCTAATAAATCTGCCCACTACGAGAAAAAAATCTACAAAAACAAGAACATAGAGAATTTGACGAACGTAGGTCCCTTAAATGCTATCAATGTGGTTCGCCATCGCATTTACGTCCGAACTGCCCAAAATTGAAGCGGACATCAGAGGGTACAGTTAATTATGTTAATGATGGGTCAAAATATCTTTTAGACCCCTATACAACCCTTGGTAGAGTAAATGGCATTCCCATGAAAATTTTGAGGGATTCGGGGGCCACAATAGATATAGTTTGTGAGAAGCTTATCACTCCTGATATGTTGGCAGGTGAAAACATATGGCTTAAAACGCCGTTAGATCCTGATCCCAAGTGATTACCCTTGGCACATGTTGAATTATGCGGTAGTTTTGGAAAAATATGTACCAAAGCAGCAGTCATTAGAAACGAATTAGATCAGGGGCGGTATCTCTTAGGAAACCGTACGGCGGAATTATTGGAAGGGTGTGAGAAGCCTTGTCTTTTGTCCCCAGAGGCGTTGAATGCCGTAGGAACAAGGGCTCAAACGAAAGCAAAGTTTAATAAGGGGATCATCCCAGAAGAGAAAAATGCTGAAGTTCTCGGGGAGAGTTGTTTAGGCGCGCAAGAAAATGAAGAGGCAGGTGATGATCGTCTGGTATCAGATATTATTGTTGACGAAAGTGATAATCTTCAATTGCCAGAAATCAGTGAAGGGGCTGAGGAATTGTCTTTGTTGAAGGTTAGTTCTAAGAAACTATCTAAAATGCAGCAGGACTGTCAATCCTTAAGGGAATTAATTACATTGGCCCAAAAGCCTGTAAATCCTACTGCGAAGAAAACGTATGTTTTTGAAAACAATCTGTTGTTTAAGATGCATGAGGACCACCTCGGAAACATAACAAACCTACTACTAGTACTGATAGAACTCAGAAATAGTGTTAAGGCACTTTGCCATGAAAGCACTTCGGCTCATGTAGGAGTTACAAAATCAAAAGATAAGCTTTTGAGATATTTCTTTTGGCCTGGGTGTTATAAAGATATGGAGGAATATGTGCGTACTTGTGACCAATGTCAAAGAGCGGGAAAACCTAACGAAAAGAAGAAGGCACCTCTCAAATTGGTTCCCATTATTCAGGAAGTATTTTCAAAAATTAACATAGACGCTTGTGGACCTCTTCCAGAGACCCCAACTGGAAAACGGTACATCATTACAGCCATGTGTCTATCTTCTAAATACCCAGAAGCACTTCCGGTCGTTGATATTAAATCAGTGAGTGTGTTCAATGCACTACTCGAGATATTTAGCAGGATAGGTTTCCCGAAATAAGTACAGTGTGATCAAGGGACGTCGTTTACGAGTGCTCTCACTTCGGAATTCTTTCAGAGATTTGGGGTTAAGGTGAGTCACAGCTCCGTGTATCACCCACAGTCCAACCCTGTGGAACGGTTTCACAGAACCATTAAACGTTTGTTGCGGTGTCTGTGTGAAGAATCTGGGCCCGATTGGGAAAAACACCTTCCGCTAGCATTGTTAGCGTTACGTACAGTTACACACGAAAGTACAGGGTTCACTCCGTCAGAACTAGTGCACGGGAAGAATCTAAGAACTCCAGAAACGTTGGTGTATGAACAGTGGACACAGTCAGGAGATGAGGAAAGTCCTGTTACAGAATATGTTCTTAAACTCATAAATAGGATGAAAAGGTGTCAGGACTTGGCAGTTAGCAAAATGGAAGAATTACAGGTAACTAGAAAAAAATGGTATGATAAAAATTCTGTAGAAAGGGAATTTAAGCAAGGTGACGAAGTACTCATTTTTGCAATTTCTAAACTGAATAAGTTAGCAGTTCAGTGGACTGGTCCCGGTGTAATTCAAAATAGACTGTCCGAGACGAATTACATTTTTAAGCTTCCGGATAGAAAAGAACAAATATATCATGTAAATATGCTAAAACCGTATTACAAAAGACCCAAGAGCATTAATTTCTTGGATTGCGTAGGAAATGATGGATACACGGACAATGATATAGATTTTCCCCATTTGGATACCAATCCAAATATTTTCAATTTTGAAGACATTGTCCAGAAAAGCAACTTGCTTGAACGTATAGATCCCCCAAAGAATTGAACAATTGCATAAATTGTTGAATAAATACTCTGAGATATTTTCTAACGAGCCAGGGATGACCCATCTGGTTGAACATGATATCACGTTGATAAATGATAAGCCCGTCAGAGCTAGGCCGTATAATATTTCTCAACGACAGAATGGTATTTTAAAAACTGAAATTCAACGAATATTAGATTTGAAAATAATTGAAGTAGGGGAATCAGATTATACCTCACCAATGATCTTTGTTGAAGCACCACATAAGGATCCCAGACCTTGTATTGATTATCGCCGGTTAAATGAGGTGATACGCAACCGAATTATTTTTTCCATTGCCAAATATCGAGGAAAGGCCTCAATTAGTTTCATCAGCAAAATTTATTACCTTGTTAGATTTATCCAAAGGATACTGGCAGATTCTATCGAGTCCCACAGCTCAAAGATTTGCCGCTTTTGTTACCAGTTTCGGAACGTACAGGCCACTACGCATGCCATTTTGTCTGAAAAATGCTCCATATTTCTTTAGTAAACTTATGGCAGAAATACTAATGGAGTACGAAAATTTCGCTGTACCATACCTCGATGATATAGGTGTATTTTCTGAGTCCTGGGAGACACACCTGAAACATGTCGAATTAGTGTTAAAACTTGAAGGGAGCTAAATTAACACTAAAACCATCAAAATGTCGTTTCGCCCAAGATCATGTCAAATATTTGGGTCATATAGTTGGGCAGGGGTATAGGAAACCATGTGAAGCGAAAATAGAGGCCATTGAAAAGTTTCCTACTCCAGAAACCAAAACTGAAATCAGAGCTTTTTTAGGATTGGTAGGGTATTATAGTCATTACATTCCTATGTTTTCGGTATTGGCTGCACCATTATCAGAAGCTTTAAAAGGGAAAGAAAGGAAAGAAGAAATCATCTGGACTCCTGAGTGTAATGCGAGTTTCACTTGTTTGAAAAACAAGTTAATTAGTCAACCAGTGCTATATGCACCAGATTTCTCTAAGCAATTTATTGTGCAGACTGATGCGTCAAATATGAG
The DNA here is from genome assembly GCF_987345545.1 of Pholcus phalangioides. NCBI lineage: Eukaryota > Metazoa > Arthropoda > Arachnida > Araneae > Pholcidae > Pholcus > Pholcus phalangioides. The sequence continues at coordinate 33,048,004 of NW_028301604.1, forward strand.
AATGGGTGTCATTTTAGCTCAAGTGGATAGTGCAGGAGAAGAACATCCTATACTTTTTCTCAGCAAAAGGTTTTCTCAGGCAGAAAGAAACTACACTGCTACTGAGAAGGAATGTCTGAGCATTGTTTTTGCTGTTAAACGTTTACACTATTATCTAGATGGTCAAAAATACTTGATTGTCACTGATCATAAGTCTCTCGTGTGGTTACAGAAGAATTGTAGCACAAACCAGCGTCTGATGCGTTGGGCATTGTCCCTCCAACAATATGACTTTCAGATACAGCACAGACCTGGTCGCAAAAATAGGAATGCTGATGTGCTAAGTCGTAATATTCCCGAATGACCTGCAATTTGTTGAATGTTTCGAAAATTATATGTATGAATGCTTTAATTTTTTTTTTGTTATTTTTTTGTGTTATATTATTCCATTATAATTGCAGAGTTTAATAAAGAATTGTGTTTTTTTTGTGTGTTTTTCAAAAATTATTTTGAATTCGGTTATATATAAACCCAGAAAATTCTACGTATCATATTATTTTTTTTTATTTTTCAAATTTACTTTTCTGTGATTTAATTGCAATGTATCGCGAACAATGTTTTTTTTTTATTTTTTTTGTGATTCAATTTGCCTGACATGGTACTTCAGTGGTAATACACCCCTATATAAGTGCTAATATAATTTTATTGCAATCTTCTTATAAGCTTATTTGTGGTTAATTTAGATTGTGAATTTCCATTGTGAAAAATCCCAATGGAAATTTCTTTAAGGGGGGAGGAAGCTGTGACGTCCATCGAATCCTACCCCTTGAACTTATGTGGACTGCCCCGGCAGGTGCAGTCGAAACATCTGCCGGTTGGAAACACCTGCTCCTGTAGAGGTAGTACGCCGTCGTCTAACGAGAGATAAGAACTTAGACAGAGAGAGACGAACCGAGATAGTGAATGGATGTGCGACCAACGTGGTCGACACTAAAGTATTTTAACTAAAATGTAGAATGTACATATATTGTTATTTAAAATTAAAAATCATTTAATCAAGAATAATGATTTGTTATCTCATTGGCAAAAATGAGTTGACCACTACGCTGCAGTGGACAGTACTTCCAAAACTAGTAGTAAGAGTGACTGGTTTCACAGCAGAATCAGTCGAGAGTCTGTCAGTCGGAACTGCAGTTGGTACATCTGGAGATACGGGTACCGGCTCCACTGTCGGATTGACGAGAAATGCCGGTTTAAGCCGATCGACTGACACTGACACTGTTTTTCCTTTTATGTCCACGTTGAACACTTTGTCCGTCCGGCTGATCACTCTGTATGGTCCTTTAAATGGCTGTTCCAGAGTACGTTTCACCCTATCAGTTCTTACGAAAAAAGGGAGAAGTAGTTTTCAAATCATGGTGAACAAATGCAGGATATCCTCCATGTCGTTTGATTGGTCGTTGCTGGAAAGCTTGAACGTGAGTTCCAGTATTTGCAGAAACTCGGAAGCGTCAGTTGAGTTAGAATTAGCTTGTGCTTGGAAAAACTCACCAGGTAATCGTAAAGTTTCTCCGTATAGTAGTTCTGCAGGTGTGCACCCCAAATCTTGTTTCAGAGAGCACCGAAGACCGAGTAGAACTGTAGGTAATGCTTCAGTCCATTTATGGGTTTGGTGGCATTTCAACGCAGCTTTGAGAGGGCGATGCCACTCTTCCAACATACAGTTTGCTTATGGATTGTATCCAGTTGTCCTAACCCGTTTTGCTCCGATGAATTTGGACAGCTCCTGGAATAGCTGCGATTTGAATTGGCGACCTTGATCAGTTGTTACTGTCAAAGATGTACCGTATCGAGAAATCCAGGTAGAAAGAAAAGCTGCAGCTACCGTGGTTGCTGTGATGTTGCGGAGAGGTACCGCTTCTGGCTACCGTGAAAATCTGTCTATCATTGTTAAGCAACAAGAATATCCATCGGAAATGGGCAGTGGGCCAATGATATCCAGATGAATATGTTGAAATCGTTGGGAAGGTTCCACAAACTATTGTAGTGTGGATCTCGTGTGCTTGTGCACTTTGGATCTTTAGCATGGTATGAACACTTTTGTCCATTTAGCACAGGCTTTAGCTAGACATGGCCAAACAGGGACGCCGGAAGTCAAAAATGATTGGTGTTGCTCAAAGTTTATGGGACATTACTCAGTACGGGGTTATAACAACGTATATTCCCTATTGACCATACGTCCTTTTTTGAACTAGAATGTCCCGTTTTTTATCCTCGATGTGTATTTGATTTCAGCGATGACGTGTAATTTAACCTACTTTGGTGGAAAAAATTTTCGCCTCAGTAAAATATGGTAAATCTGTAGATGTCTGCCTCAAGATCAAAAATTTAGTTTTTTTTAATTAATTAAAATATCGACAGAAGGTGCATATAGCATTTATATGCATTTCCTTTCTATTTCGGTTTTTGGTTTGAATTCTTTTCAAAGGTTAGCGATTCAAAATTTTTTCTGGGAGAGATACCCCCGGTCTCTCCCACGAAGTTTGGTTCTGTGGATACTTCTGAGCCTGCGTACAGTATATGTAGACCTGTAATGATAAATAACTGAATTGATAAAATTTGAGAAATAACATGAGGAAACATCGGCGGACCACGACGAAAAGCTTCGAGGGCCAGGGTTGTCTTAAGAGCATCATGGGCCCTGGGCCAAGTGATTTAGCCTACCTGACAAATTTTCGAAAATTTCAACTGCTTCTAATTATTCTGCGACCCCCTCTTTCCTTGAGGCCCCCAGGCCGTGCCCATGAGTTAAGACGGCACTGTCGAGGGCCAAATCTGGCCATGCGTTTAAGACCCCATTCTTACAGGGGGGTCTTGGCTGTACGTAATATGGAAGGACCAGACCAGACTCAAAATTTTACGGAGGTGACTGGCCCTTAAAGCGGGCCATTAGCCAACAAACAGGCTGGGGCCCCTTGGGGACCCCCGGTAAAGGGAAAGACAAGTGAGTAATGTATGTGAAGTTGTGAAAGTGCATGTATGAGGAAGGAAGGTTTGGGAAAAATCCTCTTTTTCAAAAAACAATGGTCAATTAAATGGTCTGCCGGTTAATTTAAGTTTAAACGATGGTAAAATGCCGCCACTGCCTTACGTTATTAGTATTATTAGCTTCGCTTGACCAGACCAGACCAGAATGAAATTTTAACTCCCGGGCCTGGCTCAATGGAACCATCTGCGGGCTTACAAACTGTGACCTCGGGGGCCACTTATGAAGGGAAAGACAAGAGAGTATGTGTATGTTTTAAAAGTGCATGTGTATTTAGAAAGGTTTGTCAAAAGTCGGTAAATGATAAGGTCTTGGTCCCGTTTAAATTTAAACTTAATTTTTGCAGGTGAAATGCCGGCAGCAACCTTCTTGTGTTAGTTCTATTACGATTATGTTTCGCTTTGCAGAAAGCTCGGAAGCGACAAGGTAACTTCGCCTCTTCTTGCAAGGGATTAGCTCGTGCAATCTCGATCCCTGGTTGGCTGGACCTGTAATCGATATAGATTAGTAACAAGAAGGGAAAGAAAAGAGATAGAATTAGTATGTGTGATTATTTTTCAAAGTTCAGGAAATAATAGTAGAAGTCAAAAATAAAATACACTTTTTTTTTCCCTCACAATTATAAGAATTTTTTTGAAGAATGATTTTTTTGATTTTTTAAAGAAAAAGGTGGGTGAAGGGAAATGAAGAAAAGTTTAGAGTTCCGATAATCCTGAATTAAAAATAAAATAAATGAGGTTCAGCGAGAGCTCGCCGTCATAAGTCTGTCACTAAGATATTCCCGGCTTCGACGAGAAATCTATCGATGATCGCTCTCCTGTCCCTACCAGAGTTCATCTTCATGATATCCTCGAAGCATGATTTCGCAAACTCGTACATTTCGAAGGTCGAGTTGTGACTGACCGCCGAGTCAGAATCGGAAGTTCCCGTCAAGTCGTCTGCGGGTGCTGCCGTAGGTGTCTCGGCAGAAGCTTCTGCAACCTCGTCGTTGGTCGGGCTGCTGGCGGCCATCGGCTTCGAAGAAATCTTGAAGTTTTTCTCAAGTCCGTAGACTGTCTGAAGTCCGTAGAGCTGGACTTTAGTCCGTAGAGACACTTTCTCGAAGTAGGGCTTGACTTTGAATTTTTAAAGCAGGCTTGTGGTGTCATTTTTTCTCAGTTTTGCTCCAAGTCGGTAGACTGCTCGTGAGGTCCGTAGAGCTGGACACTGGTGCATGGTGAACTCCTGGTCTTGTTGAATTTTTCCCACACTGCACGGGGCAAGAAAGTAGTGGTCCCGTATTCTTTCGACGATCTCGTCACGGTTAAAGTTGGAACATTAACTTCGGGCGCCGTTTGTCTGCGCATTGGAGCCGGGCGTTTATTTTCGGCTCTTAAATTTTTCACTGCTTCCTTGAACACGTCACAGTTCCTGTATGAGGCCGGATGATTTTTCTCACAGTTCACGCACACTGGGGGGGTCTTTTCCTGTGACATTTCCGCACGGGGAGTTTGGGTGGGAATTCACGCATTTAATACACCTCGGGGGGAAATTGCAGCCGTTTTCCTTGTGTGATCATCTTTGACACAGCTTGCATCTTACAGGTTCGGCGTTGTTAGGCCTTTTTTTGTATGGCGTGATGTTGATGATGACGTGGCGTAGATGCCGAACTTCGTCAATTTTGCTATTTTTCTCATCTTTGGGAATCGTAATTTTCCACAGTGCAAGACGTTTATCAAACAGTCCGCGTCGTCTGGACGTTATTTGAACTAAGTTCAAAATGTCGAACCCCAATTCAACGAGTTCGTTCTGGATGTCATTTGCACTTGTAGAAGCGTCGAGACCCTCAAGTACATAATTGGCTGTACTTTTCGCTTCTTTGGCAAAATTCAGCACCTCGATGTTTTCGCTACGGCACAAGTTTAGAACTGCGTCATGATCACAAGAACTTTGTAACGAAATTCTGTAACTGTTCAAAAGATGTTTAACTTCAAAGTCCCGTTTGCACACCTGTTCAATGGAGGGTGCCAGTTTGAACCAGCCGCCATCGTTACGTATTTCTACGGGGAAATATTTAATTTCTTTTTCGCTGATCTCCGGTTGAAGTCGTCCCGGAGCACGTCGGCCGCGATTGGTCGTTTTGAATCATCTGAAGTGTGTGGGCGGAGTCAATCTGAGTTTCCCCGTTCTCGCGCCGTAGCCTCCGTCCTCTGCACGTCCAGGTGTCGCCGGGCTGGGATCATTTCGAGCTACCAGAGTAGGCGGAGCCTTTTTAGTGGCGACGCTTTGGGATTGGTCGTTTGTGTGCATTGCTTTGGGAAGTGCAATACTTTCTTGAGAAGATGGTGGCACTTCTCTTGGCTTTGCCTTTTCCGGATTTCCCTGTGATTTTTTTCCGGGATTTCTTGCTTGAAGTTTCAGGAACTCTTTGCAGGCTAGAGCATCTGTCTCGGAAATCTGAGACTTTACGAAAATTAATCCGCAGTTGTCAACCTCAAGAAGTTCCTGGAAGCTGGCCCATTGAACCTCGTCTATGTCTTCGGACGTTATATCCAAAGTCGAACTCAAAATTTTTCTTTTGCTGTTGTCGTAGATCTTGCGAAGGATAGCTTCACCTCTGCAGATTTTGTGGAGATTGGCACTTTTCTTCATCTTCAGGAAGGAAAGGAAGTGCTTTTCTGAAAATTTGAGAAATTTTCTGGCAGTTTCAGCTTTTGGTGAAACATCAGCTGTGGCGTCCTTATATAGCTGGACGATTTCATTCCATCTGCAGTTGCGGGGATCCTTTACAATATCGTGTAGAAAACAGCGAAAATTATTTTTGCCTGACATCTTAAGAGTTTATTTTTTAGTTATTATTTCAAAGAATTAAGTTATAGGCTAGCATTTCAGGAGCAAAAAAGTCATGCGTCCGTTTCCCACGAAGTCTGGGGCGTTGTTTGTTGTCTTGTTCGTGAGCTTCGCTTGTGAAGAAGCCCGGTCGGGCAACGTTTGATGTTGTCCTCGGCGTCTCCTATTGGTCGAGACGCGTGTCCGATTCCCTATTGGCTGGAACCTGAAAATACATATTTTATACACAAAAATATATGTTATTAGTGGCAATGCAATGAAAAATAGAGCTGGTATTAGTACGATTATATGAAAAGTCGAGAAAAGATAGGTTTTTTTTTTTTCAACGATTAAGAAGAGTGAAAAATACGATTACGAAACACGATTTTTTTTTCCACAATTTTTAAAGTTTTTTTTGAAGGAGATATTTTTTTGATTAAGAAAGATGAAAGATGGGGAAAAGAAAAAAGGATAGGGTAACATTCCGATTAAATAGAGAGATTCCTGGAGAATTCTCTCGCTCCGATGAAGGCTTAGTTAGGCCTGAGTATATTTCCTGCCTCGGCGAGAAATTTCTCGTAGACCGCTTGCCTTTCTTTTTTGGTTTTCGACTTTAAAGCGTCCTCGAAGCACAATTTCGCGTACTCGAAAACATAGTACGTCGAGTTGGGGCAGTCTTGTCGGAAGCAGAAGAACAATCAGAAAACTCAGCACGAGTGGTGGCAGATGGTGCCGTCGATGGTTTGACATCTTTTGATTGCTTCTCGGCGACTGCGCTGTTTTCGGCTGGGGGCTTCGGAAATTTTCAAAAAGGTTTGGCTGGAAGTCGGTAGATCCGTTCGGTGGTCGGAGGTCCGTAGAGCCGGTTTTTTCGTTGCGATTGGACTCCGATTTCTTGTTGGACTTGCATTTTTTTCCTAGATCATGAAAATTTTCGTTTACGGTGGCTGTCGGCGATGAGGGTGAAGGCGAAACGACGATTTTCTGTCTTGGGGTCGATCTTGTAGGCGTAGAGGTGTCCCGTTTTTTTTGGACACATCGAGGCACAAAGGTTGTGGGAGAAATTTTTTCAGACGCGCTCGGAGTTGCACTGGCTACGGGTACATCAACTTGCTTGACCGGGCCGTTGGTGCCGGCTTTCATTCTTTGAAGTTCAGCAATATAAGCGCTGCATTTTTTGTAGCTGGCTGGGTGATTACCAGTTTTACAGTTTACGCAGGACGGTTGATCAACTCCGAACACCTTTGGACACGGCTGTCCCGTATGCTTTTCAGTGCACTTAATGCATCTTTCCTCGAACTCGCAGCTGTCTGCTCGATGGGTCCAGCGTTGGCAGCGAGTGCATCTGGTGGGGACGGGCCGTCTGGGAGAGCGACGAAAAGGGGAGAATTTAAGGGCAGTTAGTTCGATGATGCTGCGGGACGTTTGGTCACAGGGAAGAGTGACTTTCCACAGCGGAAGTTTTTTACGCCGTGCTGATTTTTTCCTTGAAGACATCTGGGAGATGCTCAGTACTGAAAACCCGAGGTTTTTAAGTTCATCTTCGATGACAGAGGTAGGTGTATTTCTACCAAGGCCCTTGAGCACTTGGCTGTCTCGGTCACTGTTAGCGATTTGGGGGATGTCGATGTCGTTGCTGCGAAGAAATTTAATTGCACTGTTGAAATCACTTTTGCTGTGGCACGATATTTTGTAAAGTTCGCTTTCCAGCTTAACGTTAAATTCGTGTGCACAGAGATTTCGAAGGGGGTCCGCTATCTGGAACCAGCGGTCGTCGGCCGAGATGAACACGCGAAGCTAGGCCTGTTTTCCTTCGGCGGCAATGAACTGTCACTCAAATTGGTGGGCGTCGTGACTTTGGCAGGGACGCTTTGCGATTGGTCCGTTTCGGCCGGCTTCTGAGACGGGGCCAGGCATGCCGCATGGGATTGTGGGAAGGCTTTCGATGCCGTGTTTTCGAAAACGACCGTCGGAATCGAACTGAAACTTAATACAAATACAAATACAACGCCACAACAGGCAAATTGCCCAACGAGGTGGCTGTACTTAAGACATCATGGATCCCCGAACCCTTTTTTACCCTACCTACTACTGCTACACCACACATGCACCACGCCCTCAACCCCCCACGGAACCCCCAACGAATCGGTACATGCGGGAATGTGCGTGTACGTGTAGTGCAACCTGACGTAAAGTTTGTTTTTTCGGTGTAATGCTTGTTATGTGTACTGCTGTCATCTGCCCCCAGTTTTTCTAACTGTGAGTGAAGTGTTATGGTTGAATGATTTACCGTTGTAGGACTGTTGCTCTCTGTGGCGAGACTTTTTAACGGGGAGATCGGCTCGCATTTGCGCCTTGAAGTTGGGAACCACAGAAAACCAACTTCAGCCGACCACCACTGTGGGGTTCGAACCCGGATCCTCGCATCACGAGTCCGTCACTATAACCACTCGACCACCACAGCGGCGTGGGGGGATCGATTGAAGTTCCCCGGGATCACTGTTTTTTCCTGGATTAATCCGGAATTGCAGCGATGAATCCGGCTCGCTACTTGTGATGAGGGCTTCGCTGGTAGTTTCGAAGCGTGGGCCAGTGGTGTGTTGGCTCTCTTCAGGTGGGCTGGAGTCTGTTTTATTGATTCCGAGTTTTTCCGGATTTCTAGCTTTTTCCTAGAGGCTAGTCCAGGGTACTCCTCGTAGAAGCATGGGCTCGGGAAGTTGATCAGGTACTTAATACCTCCTTCTGTAAGAAATTGGAGACGTTTAATTTCTTTCGGCTCCGATGCTTCTGCGATTTTCCCGAAGTCCAGGAAGGCATTCTGGAAAGTGAGACCTTTGGTGCATGCTTTTGATGACATGCTGTCAGCTTGCAGGAGGCTGCTATAGTCATCGTGAATGCCCTCAAAGAAGTCTTGCATGGACTGCACATGCTCGGCTGTGGTTTTCTTGTTGCGAAATTCCGCGGTGAGTCGGTGTCAACCGGAGTTGTTTGGTTGAGCTATCACATCGTGAAAGAAACACACGGGGATATTTTCCCAATCGTTTGAAGGGTCCATAGCAAAGCTGAAGTAAACTAGAAAATCGGGGGGCAGTGGTTAAGTTAAGGCTGAGCACGGGCCGTGAGCTAGGGTTGATTAGCTTGGAGCAAAAAATTTTGCATGACCGTCCCCTACGGTGGTTGGGGGATGTTTTTTTGATGTAATATGGAAGGCTGTGAGCCAGGGGTCTTTAACGCATTTCCAGATTTGGCCCTCCGATGATTTTCAGAAAATGGTTGTCATTGGAAAACATTGAAAAATGATTAATTCTAGAATTGAAAGAAACAATTTCGGAATTAATTAAAAATAATAATTTCTGATGAAATAAATTCTAGAGTAAATGAAAGAAACAATTCCAGAATTCCCGAAAATTCAGAATTACTGAAAGAAATAATTATAGAATTTGCGAAATCAATAAGAGAAATAATTTCGTAATTTCTGATAGAAATCATTTCACAATCAAGAAAAGTATAATTGCATAATTACTGAAAGATAAATGATTTCAAGATATTTTGAGAAGGAAAATAACTTCAACATTACCAAAATAAATAATTAAAAAATCATTTAAAGTATTTTCAGATTAAAATTAATCTCGTAATTAATTAATTTCAGCAGCATTTAATCAAACTTTTTTAGAATAAGTGAAAAAAAATTTCAGAACTAATCAAAATTGATAATTAACAAAACATAATTTCAGAACACAAATAAAAGTCTTCAAATATTTTTCTCCGGGTTCAACACGGGGCCTATTGACCACTTCTATTAAGATGTCACTAAATCAGAAGATTTGGTGGTCCGTGGGCTTCGTGGGAAGTTTAAATTGACACATCGTGTCTGAAAAATTGAATACCCCTGCTATAAGCTGTTACTTCTAGCTAAGTACGGAACCCCAGAACAACACTTTGCCCAAGGGTCCATGTTTTGAGACAGCCTTGAATAGAACCAGGACAATTAAAGGACGACAGCAACAGGGGAGTGTAGTGAAGCTCAATAAACTCGAGAACCCGAGTACTTTTGGTTTGCACTGAGGTCTTTTTTGTCAATTTTGGACAGAGCAGCTGGAACAGAGATATAACATGTTGGAAAATAGCTGATGTTATATCCACCGAAACCTAGGGGCTGAGGCCATTTGAGCCCCCCCCCCCAATAATTTCTGAAAAAACAATGAATTGCTGCACCTTCTCTTTCCACTTTCCTGCGTACGCGCTTGAGTCTTGTATATAAGCATAGGAGTACGCAGAAATTTTTTTTTTGGGGGGGGGGTTCAATTTTTTTTCTTCTCAAGGGGATTTGCATTTTTTCCTGCACAAAATAACACTATAATCTCGGCTTGAGGGGTGTTAGAACACCCCTCAAGCAAGTTATTTACAGAAGACAAATTCCAACGATGATTCTTGTGCGTGAAAGAAAAGATGATTCGATAAACGAGATCAAACACTGACTGCATGCACCATGAAAATTGAAACAAAAATGCCTCGTGCATATCTTTTCTGCGCATACACAAATTATACATCATGTTGTACAATTGGAAAGTGAAGGAAATTTTTTTTAAGTATTTAAAAAAAAGTATTTTAAATCACTATATTTATTTTAATTTGCGTGTTTTTTATTACTTTTCCGCACTGCCAATGGTAAAAGCCACCATCCACCCTCTCATAGGCGTAAACTTGTATCCGGCCCACGTGCCCAAGCCCCTCCAATAATTTTGAAGGACCGGCTCAGCCCCCCCCCCCAAAAAAAAATCGCGTGGATACGTTTCCAATATTTAGCTCGGAAAAACAATTTTTATCATTACAAAAATTGTCCCAAAACAAAATTTAATAAAGAAAAATCTGCTCGAAATTTTATTTTAATACTTTTTTAAAAATCGCAATCGACTTGTCCTTGGCTTTTTTTTTTGTAACAATTTGCAGTATTTTTCTCACGGTCAATGACGACACTCCATCTCTAGTTATCATACTCCCTGGTTGCCAATCGTAGCTGCCCCAAAGGCATGCATCTCTGGATGGCATCTGGGGACGATATGGGGTTGAGGTGCTTTGATCCTTTCTTGTTCCCGCTGTTGGAAAACTCAGAAGCATCTCTTCTTTTGTTTGAACGTGACCCTTGGGGAAAAAAGCTTCCAGACGATGCAGCAGGAGGGAAAGAAAGGTTAAGAAATAGATCGATAATGATTGAAACCGAAACAGTCGCAACGAGTTATGGTGAACGGGGAATTCTCTGGTTGGACAGACGTCACAAGTGGAGTTCCTCAGGGAAGTGTCCTTGGCCCCATACTTTTTTCACTTTTTATCGATAAACTCGATCAGGGTATCGATGGAATTACTAGCAAATTCGCAGATGATGTGAAGCTAATGGGGGTAATCGGGAATGAAAGCGATAGGGAGTTGCTCCAGACCAACTTAAACAAGATTGCAGCATGGGCAAATGAATGGAGCATGACGTTTAGCGTAGATAAGTGCATGGTCGCTCATTTTGGTTCGAACAACCCACGGTTCTCTTACGAGTTGAATGGTGTCACTATCCCGGATGCAACTAGAGTCACCGATTTGGGAATTCTCATTGACGAGCGACTTAAGTTTTCTGAACATTGTTCAGCGGTTGTCAAAAAATCGAATAGAATGCTTGGTCTCATTTTCAAAAAGGTCTCTTCGCGTTCTCCTAAAGTCATTCTTCCGCTTTTTCGAGGCTTAGTTCGTCCTGGACTGGAGTATGCTGTAAGGTTTTGGAGACCATACCTACAGAGGGACATAGACTTGGTTGAAGGGGTGCAGAGAAGAGCTACGCGTGTCCTTATTGGCACACAGGGCTTGAGTTATGAAGAAAGACTTCATTTTTTGAATATGTTTACATTGGATGAACGCAGGTGTCGAGGAGATATGATCGAAGTGTTCAAAATTTTCAATGGGATGGATAGGATGGACCATGAACTTTTAGTACACCGCCAATCGACTGCTTTTACAAGGGGACACCAGTATCGATTGGTGAGGGACAATGCAAGGTTATGGTGTCGCAGGGAATTTTTCTCCAATAGGGTTGTTAATAAATGGAATAGCTTACCCCCGGAGGTAGTAAATTGTAACACAATTGACACGTTTAAAAAGAAATACGATAAACATGTTGGGGTAAATCGGGAAGCTATCCATTCTTAGAATAAGACAACCATAAGTATTCTTTATGGGCATTGTATAATATTTTATCATGTGTATATATTGTTTGTAATTTGTGTTAATTGCATTTTTAATTGGGTTGCTGTATTTTTGAAACATATGACAACCATATTTTTATGGGCATCTTTTTATCAGCCACCTCGTTGGGCATTTTGCCTGTTGTGGTGTTGTATTTGTATTTGTATTTGTATAAGTACACTCCGAGAGCCATATTTTCCTTATCGAGTTCGGGAACCCGGGCCAAAACATTTTGACAAAATACTGTATGACTAATAACACTGAGAAAAAAAAAACAATAGCTAAATGAAATGCAGTGAAACTTCGATATAACGATTGCTGATCAAGAAAAAAATATCGTTGTAGAGAAATTATCGTTATATCGAGAGGCAACATTATCATCACATGTCCTGAAATTTCTGTTGCTGTTGGCATCTTTTCTGAATCAGCGTTGTTAGTACCAACAAAAAAATGGGCTTTTGAGTATTTATTCACCGCAAAAATAATTTAATTGATTAATCTACTCTATAATATAAAATCACGAACTTGAAAAGGGCCTGTTTCTAAGCAACCGAAATTAGTGACGATTTTATGTTACGGAAGTCGCTTACAATTTTGGATCGAGTTTTCATTTAACTCCTGAGGTCATCGGGAACCGCTTGACCTATAGGGATCGAGTTTGTGCATGTGCCCAGAGGTATGTATACATCACCAGTGCTCTCAACACACAGGGTCCGGGTACCCGGGACGGGGCATTGGACAGATCTCTTTATGGGGAAATTGACAGGTTTCATTTTGAGTCGAGGATGAATACTTGCTTCTCATTGCGCATTGTGCTGCATTGCTTATTGTGGCACTGCAAATATAATGGTGCATTACTGATTGCGGTGCATATTGTAGTGCATCGCGTGCTGTATTGCTCATTGTAATGCAGCGTTTAATGCGTATTGTGGTGCATTGCGTACTATAGTGCTTTTTATAATGCTTTGCTTATTGCGATGCATCGCATATTATGCGGTATTGCGGTGCATGAGGTATTGTGCTGCATTGCTTATTTGTGGTGCACTATAAGTATTGGCCAATTGCGCATTGTTATGCATTACGTATTTCAGTGAATCACGTGCCATATTGCTTATTCTAATGCAGGGCTTATGGTGTATTGTGGTTCATTGCTTATTGTGCTGTATTGCCTACGGTGGTGGTGTATTTGTTATTGTGCTGTATTGTGGAGGGGGGTAAATTACGCATTGTGTTGTTTTGCTTATTGTGGTGTATTGTGTATTGTGCTTAATGTGGTGCACTGAATGTACTGGTGCATTGCTTATTGCGGTGCTTTGAATATGGTGGTGCACTAATTATTGTGCTGTATTGCCTGTGGTGGCGCATTACTTATTGTGCTGTATTGCCGATGGTGGTGCAATAAGCACTGTCCTGTATTGCCGATGGAGGTGCATTAAGTATTGTGCTGTATTGCTTGATGTGGTGCCCTGATATAGTGGTGCATTGTTTTTTGTGGTGCCCTTAATATAAGGCTGCACTACTTATTGTGTTGCATTGCCTAAAATGGTGCATTGCTTATTGCACCGAATCGCCGATGGTGTAGCATTGCGCATTATGCTGTATTGCTTATTGTGGTGCATTGCGCATTGCGTGATATATTGCTTACTGTAATACAGTACTTTTTGCGTATATTATGGTGCTTCGCTTATTGCGATACATCGCGTATTGTGGTGCATTACGTTTTATGCTAAATTGCGGAGCACTGTAAATAGTGGTACATTGCTATTTTTGCTGCATTGCGTATTGTAATGCATCGCGTGCTGTATTGCTTATTCTAATGCATCGCGTGTGTATTGCTTATTCTAATGCATTGCTTATTATGGTGCTTTGCTTATGTGATGCATCGCGTATTGTACTGTATTGCATATAGTTATATGTATTGTGGTGCATCGCGTGTTGTATTGCTTATTGTGGTTTATTGCTAATTGTTATGCATTATAGTGTATCGCGTACTGTATTTCTCATTGCAATGCAGTGCTTATTGCGTATTGTGGCGCATTGCGTATTGGGCTGTATTGCTTATTGTGGCGCATTGCGTATTGGGCTGTATTGCTTATTGTGGCGCATTGCGTGTTGGGCTGTATTGCTTATTGTGGTGTACTGCAAATAGTTGTGCATCGCTGATTATAGTGCATTGCTGATTACAGTGTATCGCTTGCTTATGGTGTTTCAGTGGTTATGGCGTATTGTGGTGCTTATTGCGATGTATAGTGCTTTATTGCGTATTGACCTGTATTGCTTATTATTGTGTGTATTGCGTATTGTTATGCATTACGTGTTGTAGTGCATCGCGTACTGTATTGCTTATTATAATGCAGTACGTATTGCGTATTGTGGTTTACTGCGTTTTGTGCTACATTGCGTGTTGTAGCCGCTGTGGTGGTCGCGTGGTCATAATGACGGACTCGCATCGCGAGGATCCGGGTTCGAACCCCACCGGCGCCACAGTGGTGGTCGGGTGAAGTTAGTTTTCTCTGGTTTCTAACTTCAAGACGCGAATGCGAGCCGATCTCCCCGTTTAAAAGTCTCGCCACAGAGAGCAACAGGCCTACAACGTAACAAATATTCGATCATTAGACTTCACTCTCAATTTTAAATATAGATGGCAGCACTGAAATATCAAGCACAACACTAGCTACACACTCAGACTGTTAGGTGCACTCACTTTGTTCCAGACTCTGCCACGAAGCTGGGCTGGAAGAGGTCTCGGCAGCGGGATAAGTCCGGTGGCAGAGCCCCTGGCGTTCATTCATTCATGCGTGTTGTACGTACATCGTGCGCCGTATTGCTTATTATAATGTCGTGCCCACTGCTTATTGTGGTGCACTGCAATATGGTGAATGTGGTGCATTGCGTATTGTTATGCATCACGTATTGTAGTGCATTGCATGCTGTATTGCTTATTATAATACAGTGCTTATTCCGTATTGTGGTACATTGTGTATTGTGCTGTATTGCTTATTATAAAGCAGTCCGATGCAGTCTGTATTGCCTATTGTGGTAAATTGCTTATTGCGATGTTTCGCTGATTGCAGTGCATTGCTGATTGCAGTGCATTGCTGATTGTTGATTTGTACTGTTATGCACTACGTACTGTAGTGCATAACGTGCTGTATTGCTTATTGTAATGCAGTTCTTATTGCGTATTGAGGTGCATTGCGTATTATTCTGCTTTGCTTGATGCGATACATCGCGTTTGCGTATTGTGGTGGATTGTATATTATACTGTATTGCTTATTGTTGTGCACTGCATATGGTGGTGCATTACTGATTGTAATGCATTGCGTATTGTAGTGCATCGCGTGCTCTATCGCTTATTTTAATGAGTGCTTATTGCATATTGGGGTGTATTGTTTATTGCGGCGTACTGCAAATAGTGGTGCATTCCATATTGTAGTGCATCGCGTGCTGTATTGCTTATTGTAATGCAGTGCTTACGGTGTATTGTGGTACATATTATGGTACTTTGCCTATTGCGATGCATCGCGTATTGCGCTGTATTGAGTATTGTGGTGCATTCCTTATCATGGTACACTACTTATTTTGCAGTATTGCTGATGTTGGTGCATTGCATATAGTGGTGCATTGCTTATTGCTGCATTGCCGATGGTGGTACATTGCGTTTTGTGCTGTATTGTGGTGCACTGCATATAGTGGTGGATTTAGTATTGTGCTTTATTGCCGATAGTGGTGCTTTGCGTGTTGTAATACACCGTATATAGTGAATCACTACTTAATTTGCTGGATTGCTGATATGGTGGTGCATTGCATATAGTGGTCCATTACTTATTGTGCTGTATTGCCTATCGTGGTGTATCACGTATGTATTGCGGTGCATCGCGTATTCTGTTGTATTTATGATGGCAGTGCATTGCTTATCGAAATCAGAATGGGAAACTGGCAATGAATAACTATTTCACAGGCATTTGCAGTGCCTGAGGAATATTTTGCTTTATAATTAAAGGAGATGTGACGAGTAGTTAGCTCCATTGGAGGAGTTGGAAGGGGGGTTGGACGCCGTAGGCGTCAGGGGGGCTTTGCCCCCTTACTTGATAAATAAAATTCATTTGGATGTATTGCCCTCGTAAAGAGCTTAATCGCAACACGCCGTGGCATGGCCTTCACATCCTGTAGTAGGGCGCCTAGGCTGGAATCTTTGGCAGGAGCCCTAGCCAGACTTTTTACGGGCCACTACATAGTAAATTTACAGCGTGAAAAATGAAAAAATTACAAGAATCATGCCGAACCCCTGGGCTGGAGCCCTGTCAGCTCCACCAATGTTGGGGGGGGGGGGAGAAAGTTGCTGGTCGTCCCGTATATTCGAGACTCAAGTATGAGCGGGTCCGTTCCGCTCATAATTATTCGTTAATTATTTGAATATAAATGTAATTAGTTAAAGTTGTTAATTTATTTAAAGGGTTAATTGTTTAAGGTTTATTTTGTATTTAAAGAATTATTGGAAAGGTGACTGGGTAACAGGTGTAGTATTAATTGAGGCTTGACTTTGGGTAGTTGTAAAAAACACGTGCAGAGCGGCCACGAGTGATAAAAGATTATGTAAGAAAGGAGGAACGTGCTTTAGGCCAACTGCCGAGGAAGCACAATTCATCTGGCAAGGTATGAAGCTTTGAAATAAGAATGTAAGATGGAAAATACATGAATAGTGGATGTCAATAGATTCGGGACCTTCACTGAAAAGAAGATGCAATTTGAACGCAACTTGAACGCAAGAAAGAGAGGGTATTGAAGAGTGAGGATATTAGAAAGAGATCGAATCGTCATGTATAGGTTACCCTTAAGCAAACTGCCGGTGTGACTTTCACAATGGTGTATAACCGTCATCTGGCATGCGCAAAGCTTGGTGACAGGAGAAAGGTCTTTTTCTAAAATACGTGAATAGGAGTTGTTACGAAATGAGATTCAATTCCTGAGGCGTAGGTGTGGAGAAGATAGGGAGAGCGAGAATAATGAAATGGTGAAATTAATGAATAGTAAGGATATTGCTCGCTTAGAAATGGATGTAAGAGATTAAATATAAATACAAAGCCGCATTGCCCATTAAAGCACCTGTGCTCTGATTAACGTGGGGGTCGCCTTAGATATTGCTATGAAGGTGACCGGTGCACGTAGGCGTTCTGAGTATTGAGGAAGGGGCGAAATTTTATTAGGGATGAATAGCACAGATCTTCTCCGGAATGGTCACGCGAAAGTCCAATCGTATTGTCCTTGCTGGAGGTCTCAAATTAAAATGTAGCACGAAAAGAAAAATTACAAGACGGAGCGAATCCTGGGTTCTAGGGAGGAGCCGAAGAGGATGTAAAATCAGGAGGCCCGATGATGAAAGGTTAGAAAGGGAGAGATAGAAAGCGAGATGTAAGTTGGAAATGGGTTTTGACAGAGGACATGGGAGTTGAACAGTGGATGGCGGAGAGAGAGTAAGACTCTATAGCCGCGTTCACATGTACAATAAAACATCCCGGGAAGTTCTCGGTAACGGGGATTTTCGCTACAAACCGTTCACATGTCGTTAAATTTATGCCGGTAATCCCAAGGGCGTACGGGGGGGGGGACTTGAGGGTCTGGTCCCCCCCCCCCCGAAATGTGAGAAAATGACCGAAAAAAGAGAAAAAGATGGCCAAATCCATTGTTCTGTCACTTTGGTTCCCCCCCCCCCGAACGAAATTTCTGGCTACGCCCCTGGGTAATCCCCCTCTTCTTTCCGGAAGTCGTCACCGGTTACGTAGGTTGAACGGAAGGGATTGATTCAAGATGGTTGACGAAGGAGCTTATAGCAGTTTCCGCGGCGCAAAGGATTATGGGAGAGAAGGTCGGTCTCGACATCCAATCCACCCCAATAAAGATGGGCTTTTTTTGATGAGCTTCTCTCCCACCTTTTTCTTCCCTACGAGGGGAAAAAAGTTGTCATGCCGGTAATTACCACCAAAGCGACCCCTAATCTTGCACATGTGAACGGGGCTTATATATATAGTAGAAAGTCGCGGAATATGAAACGTGTGGAGTACCGTGTGTAAGGGCCGATGAAGGAAGTGCCGGAGTGTGCGGGAGCAGCAGCCCCTAGGATGTTAAGGAAATCACCAACGATGACCGGGGTGAGTACGCTTATCTAATTTTCCTGTGACCTGAATGTCCAGTAAATAATCAGGATGTTACATGTTCTCAGATGCATAAGGTAATACCTTGACTCACCTGTCGGGTCAGTCAAGGTACTGCGTACTGCGGATGAACTGCTACGAGAACCGATTCCATTCAATTATTACGCGCACGAGAATTATACTTAACAACTATTACCAAGGCTAAAAAGGGCTCATGGATTGGTGTACGAAAATCTGTTGCGTGCCGCCGAAGGCCAGAAGCGACATCGAGAGAAAACGGCCTACGATAAACAATTGAAGGTCGGGGACATGGTGTACTTGTATAACCCGCAAAACCACAAGAAAAACAGATGCGCTAAATTAGCCCGAAATATGAAAGGCCCCTATCGAATAATAGAACAGCGGTCTGCAGTGTTGTTTCGAATCAAACACACGCAGAGACCTAGAGACGTGCAAATAGTGCATTCCGACAGGTTATCAAAGGTATCCCTAGATCGCCCGTATCTCGAGATACAAGGGGAGGATGGAGAAGCGGAACAAGTAGAAGGGGGACCGAAGAGAGGAGAAGAATGGGACTGCCCTAGGGAAGAAGGGGAGAGAGAGAAAGAAAAGTAGTCAGCCCAGAGATGAGAGGGATGAAGCGGATGAAGATGAATTGGGTTTATTATCAGGGCTCTGGGCAACTGACTACGGAACCACAACACCCTCAACCAGCCGCAGGACAGGTGGGATGTCCAGAGATGAGCATGTCTAGAATGAAATAACCTCCAATAGTGTTTCCCACCCACGTGAAAACGAGCGGACTGTGACTGGCCATCATACATCAAGTGAGGTCCCTCCGAGCACTAATGCTCCAAGGGCACTGGAAAGAGAACACCATCAACAATCACGCTACAATCTCCGCCCTCGCGGCACTGCCGTATTAAGTGGACAAACAAGAAGTGCGGAGCGAGAAGAACAGAGAATCACCACTGAGACCAGGCCAAAGAGTATAGGTCTTGAGGGACCGGGTACAAATCAGGTTAATGTTGATGAAACCGAGGGGGTAGTAAATAAATAAATATCCTGGTCACGGCACCATAATGTCAGCCCGCCGGGCTGACTTCTACTTAATTAACTAAGTATTTAATCAATTATTAATTCTCACGATTCGATCGTAAAGTTGCGTTGTGTTATAGACGTATAAAAACAAATTAACATACAGTAACCCAGTTATTAGACGCACGGAGGCAAGTTAAAGTATAAAAAAATTTCTTTAATCTATAAATATCCATTACAATCATTAACCTTAAGAAAGATGTATCCTATATCAATTTAAAAATAATATATATTATCACGCCTGACAGGTGAGTCAAGGTATTACCTTATGCATCTGAGAACATATAGCATCCTGATTATTTACTGGACATTCAGGTCACAGGAAAATTAGATAAGCGTACTCACCCCGGTCATCGTTGGTGATTTCCTTAACATCTTAGGGGCTGCTGCTCCCGCACACTCCGGCACTTCCTTCATCGGTCCTTACACACGGTACTCCACACGTTTCATAATTCGCGACTTTCGAGTCTTACTCTCTCTCCACCAAACCACTTTTCAACTCCCATGTCCTCTGTCAAAACCCATTTCCAACTTACATCTCGCTTTCTATCTCTCCCTTTCTCTATCTCCCTTTCTCTCTCTCCCTTTCTAACCTTTCATCATCGGGCCTCCTGATTTTACATCCTCTTCGGCTCCTCCCTAGAACCCAGGATTCGCTCCGTCTTGTAATTTTTCTTTTCGTGCTACATTTTAATTTGAGACCTCCAGCAAGGACAATACGATTGGACTTTCGCGTGACCATTCCGGAGAAGATCTGTGCTATTCATCCCTAATAAAATTTCGCCCCTTCCTCAATACTCAGAACGCCTACTTGCACCGGTCACCTTCATAGCAATATCTAAGGCGACCCCCACGTTAATCAGGGCACAGGTGCTTTAATGGGCAATGCGGCTTTGTATTTATATTTAATCTCTTGCATCCATTTCTAAGCGAGCAATATCCTTACTATTCATTAATTTCAACATTTCATTATTCTCGCTCTCCATAACTTCTCCACACCTACGCCTCAAGAATCGAATCTCATTCCGTGACAGCTCCTATTCACGTATTTTAGAAAAACACCTTTCTCCTATCACCAAGCCTTGCGCATACCAGGTGACGGTTATACACCCGTGTGAAAGTCGCACCGGCAGTTTGCTTAAGGCTACCGGCACACTACTGTTCGGCTGGTGCGGTTGATCTTATCGGCAACCGTGGAATTTCGCGTGGAACACACACTGCTGTTAGCAACCGGGGTTTTTTATTTTCTAATCTCACGTGACATCTCTCGGAATTGGCTAAATTATTTTCGCCAAGCTGAAGTTGGCTACGATTATCATGCAAATTCGTGCTCATATAAGTTGCATTCCAGTAAAATCCCTCTTAACAGACACCCCCTCAGATGCGGTCACCCCTCTTTTACGGCCAAATAATAATTTACAGTTGTATAATATATAAAAGTATGTATTTCGAACCCCTGATTAACGGTCACCCCTCTTTCACGGACGAATTTTTTAGTCGTGTCGGTGTCCGCAAAAGAGAGGTTTTACTGTATGTACCAATAAAAATTTTCAGGTAATTAAATTATTTAATTTTCTGTAACAATATTTGCCGTTTGGAATTAATTCGGAGTTGAAGAACGACAACCCAAAAGAGAGTTGACCCATTTTTGACCGCTCTTACAATTCGTGACCAAATCGCACAATTTTTTTTATGTATGATGACTGGCTATTCGAATAACATATTTTTGAAGTTTCAAAAAATTCGACATGAATTTAGCACATTTTTCTTTGTAATTAAAGTAAATTTCCAATTAACTAAATTTCTAATTAATGGAAATAAATCGTGATAATTATAATTTTGGGAACCCCATGTGACAAAAAAAATTATTTCTGTTGATGGTCAGGAAAAAAATTCAGATATAAAATCGGCATGAAATTTGGGAATTTCATGTTTCAAAAACTCTAAAAAATCAAATTTCATTGTAAACAAATTTTAAAAAACACTGATCTCTCATTAGACCTTTTAGTTCATTTCATGAAAACATTTACGTGAAAAATATCTGAAAAAAATATTAAGCAAAGCATCGCACAAACGCAACGTTAGTCAAAAATGGGATAAAAAGAAAACCTCATGAAAATAATTGATGATTGCAACGTCTCATTATATATTATACACAGACGTACTGTTCCGAGACAATTCGGTGATAGCGAGGGATCGATCCGCACCTGTCCCGGGGAGTTCCAGCGGCCAACATTTTTTTAATAGATATTTGTGCAATAAATTTCTCTTAGACTAAATTCAAATCAATAAGGAAAAAGGGTCTGGAGAAAAGTGGGGGGGGGGCAGCAAATATGGTGAAAAGGGCCATTGGTCAAAAAAAAAATTGGACAACCACTGGACCATATGATATTTAATTTTAATTTAATTTTTTTTAATTTATTCAATCATGATATAACGCTGTATAATTATACTAAGAACATCCATCAATGGATCATTAGCGGATTCTTCGTTCTCATGAACACAAAGAACGTTATAACGCAAAACTTCATAAAAACTTCTTTGTTTACCATTTTTCCCGATCAGTTATCAGATGATGATTTTCTCCAGATGGTGCGATGACACGAAGGGAACGTAGTGTTCTTCTTACGAAATCATTTGAATGCTTCTTATATACTAAATCCGTTTGCAGACAAAGATTTATGACTTTGCCACGTGCTGGCTATTCGAATTGCTCTGCCTTTTTCACGATATAATTTAAAGTTCCTGACAACGAATTACTAAAATTTGCCGCATTCCGAACTTTCTATCCAGGCCCGCTTACCACCCCGTACATACGGCACCAGGGCCGCATCTAGGGAAAAGCAGGCGGGACTGATGCCAAGGCCGTCTAAAGACTATCATGGGCCCCCGGGCCATGCCCGGGTGGGGCCCATGCGTTGAGACGGCACTGACTGTTTTTCCGAACTCCGAGCCAGAGGGATACGCAAATGTTATTCTTTCATCTCTCCCTAAATATTAAAAGGGGGTGCCAAAATGCGTGCTTGTCCCGGCTGAACACGCATGTCGTTGTGGTCCTGTACATCTGTACATACGGGCCGCAGGTGAATACATTTTTAACTGGAGCTAGCAAGCTTTTGGCGTCCCCGTATAAGGAAAGGTTAGAAAGAGTGGTTAAAGGGATAATTCGGCGCCCCCCCCCCCCCTAGTTCAGCACTCAGTACAGTGGACCCGTTCTCCCTAGTTGTGGCTTTAGGTGTGTATGTAAATCAAAAACTGCTTGAAAAGAACGTTGGGTGTGAAAATTGTCTTAATGCACTCTTCGATATTACCCGCATACAACGTTTTGTCTAGACCAGCGGTTCTCAACATTTTTTGACACACGGAGCTCTTCCCAGTATATAATTTCTATGACGGAGCCCCGTAGGCTTATTTTTCATTTATTCATCAAAGTTACTGACTTATTTTTATATATTATTAAAAAAATTTTTTTTTTTCCAAATTTACTGGTTTTTTTTTTATTTTCCTCGAGCGGCCACGGAGCCCTTGGGAGATCACACGGAGCACCGGTTGAGGACCGCCGGTCTATATGGTTTTTTTTTAATTCCAAAAACAGATAGACAACCACATTCATATTCGATACAGAAATAAATACCAAAAAGACAGAATAATGAAAGCAAAACACACACAATGCAACTCTTAGGGACATACCCCCCCCCCCACGTTTAAAATTATGCTTTTAATAAATGTTTCAAAAATTTCATATGGAATTTGCAAATATAAAAATTTATTCCTTCAGATGTCTAATTATTTTTACTTCTGATAATTTTTTATGAATTTATTAGAAATGGTTGGGCCCCGTGGCAATTTGTACTTTTTTGGATGAGGTACTAATTGGTTTTTTTGCTAAAACGTTATAATCTGGATCCAATGCATTTCATTCAAATATTTTAAAATATATATCTCGGTTTGGCGTAATCACGTTACTTATAACCGAGTTTTAATGTATGCTCATGTAGGAAAGCAAAAACAAAAAAAAATCATTGATTATAGAAAAATTTAATTTTTTCTTCATTGGTTTTTTATATTGTCATCAGTGCAATAGCGCCAAACAAAGAATTAGTTTCCGTCGAATGGAACTTCGCCATACAGTTCCTCGAATTTGTCTTTTCCCCTCATTTTTTTATGGCAACCTGAGAAGAAGAGCAATTCCTTTGTCCAGTGCATCCGAAATCCCATCACCCTCCTTGTCAAACCACTTAATAGACAATGGAAGACAGCAACCGCAGGTCCAGCCGAACCGTCATCAGGGTGTTCAAACCTTTCCAATAGATGATGGCAACCTTCCGGTTACCCCAACCGTCCAAAAAAATGTGGATTTTCTCGGTTGAAAAAACTGCCCTCAGCGGTTGCAGTTGTATCTGTGCGTTGACAGAATAAAACTATAGATGATGCCTTCCCCCCCCCCAAACCTCAACCGCCAGCAACCGCGCCGTAGTCAGCTCCCGGCTTAAGGGTAACCTACACATGACGATTCGATCTCTTTCTAATATCCTCACTCTTCAATACCCTCTCTTTCTTGCGTTCAAGTTGCGTTCAAATTGCATCTTCTTTTCAGTGAAGGTCCCGAATCTATTGACATCCACTATTCATGTATTTTCCATCTTACATTCTTATTTCAAAGCTTCATACCTTGCCAGATGAATTGTGCTTCCTCGGCAGTTGGCCTAAAGCGCGTTCTTCCTTTCTTACATAATCTTTTATCACTCGTGGCCGCCCTGCACGTGTTTTTTACAACTACCCAAAGTCAAGCCTCAATTAATACTACACCTGTTACCCAGTCACCTTTCCAATAATTCTTTAAATACAAAATAAACCTTAAACAATTAACCCTTTAAATAAATTAACAACTTTAACTAATTACATTTATATTCAAATAATTAACGAATAATTATGAGCGGAACAGACCCGCTCATATTCCTAATGGATATTTATAGATTAAAGAAATTTTTTTATACTTTAACTTGCCTCCGTGCGTCTAATAACTGGGTTACTGTATGTTAATTTGTTTTTATACGTCTATAACACAACGCAACTTTACGATCGAATCGTGCGAATTAATAATTGATCAAATACTTGGTTAATTAAGTAGAAGTCAGCCCGGCGGGCTGACACAAGCGCGTACGCTGGAGGGAGGGTGCATTGCATTTTTTTTTTCAGAAATTATTGGGGGGAGGGTGCTCAGCCCCGTCACAAAATTTATTGGGAGCTTCAAATGACTCTGTCACTCCAGGGAATTAATTCGAAAGAAATTAAGTTTTGAATATCAGTATTTCATCAGTCATTGCAGAAATACTGGAATGTTTTCACAAAAACTGTTGGCCCTGGGCAGCAATTTTGAAAGCATGGCAAATTTTAGGGGATGCAAAAACTATCTTCCAAAGTCATCGACTTCGGAGGTGATCACTGTGGAGGTGACGTAAAAAACATTTGTTTCAGTCCCCCCCGCCCCACACTCGACAGAAATAATCAACTCTTAGTTACGACCCTGTCCGCGGCACCCAGAAAGTGCTGCAACAAACAGATTGGAAATCACAGCCCTATAAAAATACAGTACAGTATAGTGTACATTCAATATAATTTATCTGCAAAGTATCTCTCAACAATGGGCCCCCACGTGATCGAATAAGGCTTCTGGATTGAGATGTTTTGTGGGTACAAGGACAGGATTTCCCAACCCCCCCCCCCCATCTGCTGTGAATTTATATGGTAAAAATCGGAAAAAAATTCCTCCCGAGACTCCAGCCAAGAGTACTGTGGGATCTTCCTTCATGGGAGAGCCATGTGGCTCACCCTCTGTAAATCATTGATCTACAGTAAGACCTCCGTATAACCTTGACCACTCTTACCGTCAAAAATGCGAACTCCTTACCGTCAACACTCCTATAATGTCAGTTTCTTAAAATTCTGCTAGTTTAACTGGCAAAACGTTTACTCGTTATTAAATCACCCTGTTAATTAATTCATATTTATTCGGTACTCAGGTGTGACGTTATACCGAGGTCGGACTCGGAAAAGCGGTTTGTTGCAAGGAGCGGATCACCCCGAGATTCAGAAATAAAAATTTGTTATAAGCATGTATTTGTAATTGTTTCCGCAAATATTGAACACACATGGCCCTCACATCCTAGAGCAGGGCCCCTAGGCTGGGATCTTTTGCGGGGCCCATTATGGTGAATTTGTATCGTGAAAAACAAAAAATGATGCGAATCATCCCAGGCCTGGAGCCCTGTCAGCCCCACACTTGTGAGGGCCATGAACGTCTGGCGCTTGCTGGGGTCTGCGTCGTTTATTCCCGGGGTTTACAAAACCGGATTGTGCTTAATGAACGCCTCATTGTCATCTTCCCGCCATTTCATGTATTCAACACTCCCGTGATTTGCTTCCTGTTGTTGAAATTCTCGGAGGTCCTCAACGCGATGCACGAGGGTACCATGGCCCTCGAAATGATTACAACGGATATTGTTATTAACTTACCGGCTTTTTTTTCCGAAATCAAACGTTTCTATACGGAAAAAGAAAAATCGTATTTTGCTGACTGTACATACTGAACACGTGCATTCAATTAACAATAATTGGATCTGTCTCCACCTTTTCTTTACTCAATGAAAAGGGAGCCGCTGTTAAAAGCATACAATGAGTGAATGCCAGTGGCTCGAGTCCCTTGCTATTTTTTTGCGTAGATATACAGTATTTGCCACATGAGGAAAAAAACTCGTTTCTACTGCTGCAGCCATACTTTTCCAAGAACTTTCCATGGCATGTGTGGCAAATTTTTCTCATCTTTGTTGGATGATCAGTTGCATATAGGAATGCGACCGTTTCCTACTTGCCGCTCCTAAAAGTGATCTCAAATTTGCATTATTGGAATGATGAAACATCATTACTCTGAGGAAAAAAAGGATAATTACATAATATTTGTTGCCTCAAAGAATTTCGTAGTGACACATTGATGAAGTAGATTCTACTTCACTTCAAGGGGGTAAGTCCACTTTTATCTAAATGAGTTCTTAGAATTTTATTTGTATCAATAACTCTGGAAAAACAAACTTCTGTAATTTAAAAAATGATTTTTTTTTAATTCAGCAGTGGCTCCCACAAGGGTGCGGCTGGCAGGGCTGTAGTCCTGGGGCCCGGGACAATTATCATTATCTTTTGTTTTTTCATGCTATTAAAGTCACTACAAAAGAGCCCGTGAAAAGTGTGGCTTGAGAAATTGAAAAAGATCCCAGTCTAGGGGCCACTGTTCCAGGATGTGAGGGCTATAGCTCCCTCAGTAAAATTTTACCTATATTGCCACCTACTTTCCAAAATAACATTTGATCCCAAAAGGAAAAAAAATAAACTTTATTTTTTAACCTTCATTGACTAAAAAAATTAATATCTAAATAAGAAAATTAAAGAAAAATCCATTTATGTGCTCCCTTCTTGAAAAAAAAATAACTGTGATTGGATTGGTTGGGGGGGGGTCAAAACCGGATTGAACAGATCCGTCAGAATTGGGGGTTCAGTGGGTACTCGATCACCTTGGTAGTTTGTGGCATAGGTCCAAGCAACCCCCCACCCACGAACTGATTCAGAAATCAAAATTTCCTCTATAAGAACAAGACAAGAATCCACAAACGCAAAAAGTTCCCGACGTCCCTGGTGTTAAGAATAAGGCATTGGCTGGGATTCCGAAGCTGCTGATTTGCATCAATTCACTATATAGAGGCCCGTGAAAAGTCTAGTCTGTGTTCTGTCTAAGATCCCAGCTTAGGTGCCCTGCTTTAGGGTGTGAGTTCCACGAATAAATCATTCAGACGGAGAACTCCAATTTTCTTTGGATCCTCAGATATATATGAGCGAGGAATGGCGAAAAAAACGTGGAATTTGAATTGGACAAAAAAGGCCAAAAATTTGACATTTTTGTTGAAAGCGGGACGCATGGTCACACCAAATATCGAAACCAAAAGTTAGTTGGACGCAGCGAGCAAAACCAATCATTTTTGACTTCCGGCGTCCCTGTGGATATGCAAGGTTTTCATCAATTCATAGGTTCCCGGGGAGGAGGGGGAGGATGGTAACTTTTACCGTTGGTAGTACGTAAAAGAGGCGAAAAAATCATTCAAATTAATATAGCAATTTAAAATCTTTTTCACGCAAACATAAAAAAGCGCTTTCAGTGTAATATATGAGCTATTTTTAAATGATGATTGGTAGAGCCCGGAAGTTTAGGCACTAAAAATGGTCGAAATAGGCAGGCAAAAAGGCACTAAAAATGCCTAAAATAGACACTAAAAAAGGCATTTATAATTTTTAGAAAGAAGAAAAATAACTAAAAACAAAGAGTCAAAAAACTAGCTGAAAAATTGGTTGCACTTAATCGGTCCATTTTTTTAATTATAGTTTGCAATAACTGCATTATTATCTAAGTTGAATTGATTTCAAGCAAAAAATAAAATGTTAGTAGATCCTCAGGATCAGGGGGTCTATTACGCTCACGTCGTTATACAACGAGGTCGTTAGTGACGTCACGCCTTTAACGCAAATTCTCAACGAGCCTCATAACGCAAATCTCAGCCACCATCGTCAAAAACTTGATTTTTCTCAGCAACTCGCGGTATGTCGTTATCTATTTTACGAAAAACTCCCTGGTCCGAGAGTTGCGTTAGCTCCGAAAGGGATGGACCAATCGGATAATTTTCTCCGCTGCTGATAATCATCATCACTATCAACGAGTGCTGCAGCACGTGCGTTATTATTATTTTATTTATTTGTGCGCGTTAGTGTGTGTTGGTTGTCCCTAATTTTCTAAGCTGCATTTTTTTTAAATTCATCCGGGTTATTTTTATTTTCATCAAATATTTGAGAAAAAGGTAGGCTATGCACGCACATGATACTGGCGCGGGGAAATTTTCTAAATTATTACGTTTAAAAAATGATTCTCTATTGAAGTTCAATGATGTTATGAATTTCCAAAACGACTATCAAAAATATCATCATCATATATTACCATGTTTTTAACACATTTATCTACCGTCTTGATATTAAGTCAAAATCAAGAACAAGTAACCTTTTATTTACATCATTAATTAGAAAATTGGTTTCTTTGTTTCACACATGAAAATGAAGTGCCACCAAATCTACACTGTTGTTGACATCTTTTTTATACTCCGATCAGAAAATGCACTCAAGGATTAGAAAAAATTTATTTGTTGATTAATAAAATTTACTTTGATTTTTTTAGAGTGTGCGCAGAGTATAGTGTGTGTGTAATGGTGTTTACTGCATTACGCTTCTGTGTACTGCACAGAAAGTAGCAACACTTAATTGATATTACAAAATATCAATGTTATTAAACGAATTAAGAAAGGGAAAATCTGGAGACGCTTAAATACACTGCTCAAAACAATTAGGGGAGCAAACAAAAAAGTGAAGAAAACCGTGCGAGACAGCCACGTATTGGCAAACTATGGATAGTACACGCGTATCAATGCGCAATAAGAAAAAAGACGTAAAAAAATTTGGAATTAAGCTTTAATTCTTTGAAAATATGGAAAAAACATGAAAAGATGATTTAGGGCAACAATTTGGTTACATGTAAACGATAAAAAAAAGTACTGTTTAGACATGATGCATGAGTTTTAATAGGGCGTGTGGTCTCCTCGAACAGCTAAGACTGCTGCACACCTGTTTGCCATGGATGCGATGAGGTTATCGATCAGACTTTGGGGAATAATGTTCCACTCCTCAAGAAGTGCAATCTGCAAGTCTCGGACAGTAACAGGCGGCCTTGGTCGCGCAGCAATGCGTCATCCGAGCATGTCAATTGGATTCAGGTCAGGAAAGCACGTTGGCCATTCCATACGCTGTATTGTTTCAGCTTCAAGCATGTTCTCCACCAGACGAGCTCTATGCGGTCGGGCATTATCATCCTGGAAAACAAAGGCATCTCCAATGGCTCCAGCGTAAGGGATGACATGAGGTCGCAGTATCTCGTCTGCATACCTTCGGGCCGTCAAAGTGCCATTCCGAATGATATGCAGGTCCGTACGTCCGCCTATGCTGATTCCACCCCATACCATCCAACCAGCTCGTCTGTATTGTGACGTTTCACGAACGAATGCGGGGGTTATTTCGAGTGCCCCTGTCCCTCCATACCAGAACACGTCGGGTGTCACGCTCCAGACTGAATCGGGACTCGTCTGTAAACAGCACTTGGCTCCAATCATGTTGCTCCCAATCTCGATGTTTAGCAGCCCATCTTCTTCGGGCCGCACGGTGGCGTGGGGTCAACGGAATGCAGACCATTGGCCTACGTGCATAGAGTCCTCCCTCATGAAGCCGATTACGTACTGTTTGGCTGGACACCCTTCGTCCTGTTGCCAAGAGCAACCGTCTTTGCAGCTGCGTAGCATTCTCTGTTCTGTTTCGACGGGCTGTTAACCGTATATACCGGTCATCAGTTGCTGTAGTGGCGCGTGGCCGACCTTGCCCTGGTCGACGTCTAACATTTCCTGTTTCTTGGACTCGATTCCACAGCCTTGCAACAACACTTCTGGCGACTCCAACAGCGTCCGCGACACTACGTTGTGTTTGCCCGGATTCCAGTCTGCCTATAACACGCCATGCCATGGATTCCGGTAAATCACGTTGTTGAGACATCCTCAAGTCACCTTGTCTCAAAAAACAATACTGCGCAATCGAATTTCACAGTTACGGCAGTAAAACAGACGTTTCTGCAACATCCCGATTTCCCTTATCTCCTTTTTCTGGTTTTTGACGTCATGAACTTTGATTTGCATATGAAGTTTTCTTCTTCCGTTTCCTGCTAGGCTTTAAATTATGAATGATTCATTTTATGTTACTTATCGGTATACATCTTTGCGTAATTTTGTTAAAACCATGTGCTCCCCTAATTGTTTTGAGCAGTGTATATATTGACGTCGATTTTGAACGAGATGTAAAAAAAATATTGAGCAAATTTCAAAATGTCTTGAAAACATCGCGATAGTGAGATTTACTAGTTAAATAATATTCTTATATTGAGATGAGTTTAAGATTAGAATAAAGACATTTCCATACAATATTTAAAAAAATAATAACGTTGTGTAGAGTGATTTATCTTTGTACCGAGTATAATAATTTATAACGATTTACCACTATGAATAATTTTTTCCAATCAGTATGTGTACAGATAACATTTTAAACGATAATGCTGTCTCTGAATCATGTTACTAAATTAAGGAACGTAATTCAGAGAATTATTATTCATTATAATGAACAACTTGATAAATTAATAATGAATGAATAATTTCCAATTCTAACTAATTTGTCTCCGTTGCTCTCACCATCGAAAAATGTACGCGCGCGAGCGGCCATGTTTATTTCCGTAACGCGAACATAACGAGTGGTCTCCGGTTCTCGTTAGTTAACGTTTCACGTAGCGATGACTATAGCGAAAATCGCTAGTAACGATGTGAGAAAAATCAACCTTTAGCGATGGTGACGTAAATCTATCCCACAATGCACCGCAAACCCCAAACACGTTTGAAACGCGGGCATAACGACATGAGCGTAATAGACCCCCAGGACCACCATTACCAGACGTGGAGCCGGTAGCAAAAATGATCTGTGGGGCTCCTTCGAGTTGCGAATTATTCTCGTTTATTAGCTGTATTATTTCGAATAATCATTATCATTTTTATAGTTAAAACATGGCTATCTTGTTCTATTTTTGTAAAAAAAAAATATTATTACCACGTATGAGGGTAATTACAGGGCCCCTTCAAGCGCGGGCCCCTGTGTGGTAGCATCTGCCAAACGCCCCTGAGGGCCACTCTGGTCAATTTAATCGAATATTAAATGCTGTATGTATGCTTAAAATAGCCATGGTTGTTTGCAGTGCATTATTCATGGTACAAAAAATAAAATCAAAACAACATGGACCATGTCTGTCCCTGCTCCGCCTTGTGCGAGCCATGAGGTCAATTCATGATCTATTAGAACAGTCATCGGCCAGCTATACACATACAACGCAGTCCAATGGCTGTCCGAGACATATTATGGAAAGCGTGCGGAGAGAAACAAAAACTTCTATTTTTCCTCTGCTTTTCTAGCACGGGCTGCGTTCATCTGAAACAAAGTCATTCACGTCTAACACATCTGTCCAAAGCAAAGTTAATGCATGGCAACACCAATCTCTCAGATCACTTATTTGCGTGAAATAGGCTGGAAGTACGGAGGGGGGGGGGAAGACTTTCTGATAATAATTAATACTGAAAGTTGGAAAATTTTCAAAAATAGTAATTCTTTTGAAGTTTTGAATGCCCAAAATATCCAAGTTTTACAGATTATGCCTCTGAAATTCACTAATAAACTTGAAACTCTTGAAATAAGCATTTATGACAACGAAAATTTCAAAAAAATAATTTTTACCAAAAACGTTTGAAAATAGGCAAAACAAAAAAGGCATTTATGGCATTTTGCCTGAACTTCCGGGCTCTATACCATAAAAATGATTAGTATTGCTTTAGCAACACGAGCAGATATGTTCCGGCGTCCCTGTGGCCAAATACAAATACAACGCCACAACAGGCAAATTGCCCAACGAGGTGGCTGACTTAAGAACATCATGGATCCCCGAGCCCCTACCTACTACTGCTACACCACACATGCACCCCCCCCCCGCGGAACCCCCCAACGAATCGGTACATGCGGGAATGTGCGTGTAGTGCAACCTGACGTAGAGTTTGTTTCTGTGTAATGCTTGTTATGTGTAGTGCTGTCATCTGCCCCCAGTTTTACTAACTATGAGTGAAGTGTTATGGTTGAATGATTTACCGTTGTAGGACTGTTGCTCTCTGTGGCGAGACTTTTTAACGGGGAGATCGGCTCGCATTTGCGCCTTGAAGTTGGGAACCACAGAAAACCAACTTCAGCCGACCACCACTGTGGGGTTCGAACCCGGATCCTCGCATCACGAGTCCGGCACTATAACCACTCGACCACCACAGCGGCCCGAATCGCTTTCTGACCAAATCAATAGTACGTCTAATTCCTGGGTGTGACAGTTTGTGCATATTCCAAAACACATCATATCGAAATTTTTCTGGAATATAAGGTCGAACTGCACCTGTTGATAAATCACAGTAGAGCGCTTTAGCAGCGTCTGGAAGAAATACTTTCTTCAGTTGCAAAGCTGATTTACTCTTTAGAAGTTCCTCTAGTTCAGTGTTGCCCAAACTTATTCAGCTTATCGCTCCCTTTTCAAAAATAAAATTTCTCATCGCCCCCCTGGAAGTGACTTCAAAAATCCACACAAAAAAATTTAAAGATGCAGTGACAAATTTTCGATTTTTTTCAATCGTTTGCATGTTTTCCTGCAACAGGGTAGTATAAAAAAGTGTTAAAAATTCGAAAATAATTACAGTAAAGTTTCAAAAGATTACAGTAAACTTCAACAGCTAAACAAAAAAAAAATTAAACAGACGCACACATTTACATTGATTGCAATCAAAGTAATATTCGCATGTCACAAAAAATAATTATATTATTAATAAAATTATTTTTTTGGAAAAACACAGACACAACGTCAATTGTCACTTAGTTTTAATAAAAATAATTTTATTATTAATAGAGATATTTTCTAAGTGTGATGATTGTCACTTAGTTTCACTAAGCAGCATTCTCAAATCCTCACAACTGAATATCTGTAGGTGCTTTCGATTTTTGTTGAAAGATTTGGGACTGCGTTGAAACGTCTCGCACCTGAAATTTTTCAGCTACATTAGAACCTCTCAATAACGGACACTCATGGGATCGAAAATTTTCTCCGCTAACGAGGAGTGTCCGTTAATGGACAGTAAAATAATCAGTCGCACATCCGGAATCCCGTTGACGTGATTCAAAAAGTGTTCGGTAACCGGAGGTGTCCACTAACGGAGAGTGTCCGTTATGGGAGGTTCCACTGCATATCCCATTAATTCCAGGTACAGTATTTGCTTTTGCAACCAGAACAATTAATAGCCATCTTCAAATTTGAACTTCGGGCCCTCTTTTAATGCTATTTCTGTCAATTTTTCTTGTAAATGTGATAATTGTTATTGTTGGAGATTGAAAAAAAAATTACTGAAAATTGTTATTTTTATTCAGTACAGAAATTATATATTTCATTACAGATTATAAGGATCTTTTCAGAATGATCAATGTCAACTGCACCTCACACATTCCTGGAACAATTTAAATTAGATTTAGCATGTGTTTACTCCTATGAAATCGCATATCCGGAAATTTTATTTTACACGAAATTATTCTCACCAACGCATGTTGGACTTGAGTGTTCTATTTTGACATGGATTACAGAGTAAGGTGTTGAGATGAGTTGAGTTCCGATGAATTTATTATTAGGTAATGTCCAATTAGAATTGGTGTTGCTGTAACGCACTAGATACGCAATCGTGCTTACACTTTCTGAAGCCTGGGTCGGCAACCAAATTTACATGGCAATCTGCTGCTTTATGACTTTTCCCCTTATCCGAGATCGACCCAGATGGGACAAGAGTCCCAGCTATTTCGTTGTTGTCTTTTTTTTTGTTTTTTTTTAATCACTAAAATACTGCCAAAGATTTCAGTTTTGTCTTTGGACTGTCGACTCTCAATTGT
This sequence comes from Pholcus phalangioides, assembly GCF_987345545.1. NCBI lineage: Eukaryota > Metazoa > Arthropoda > Arachnida > Araneae > Pholcidae > Pholcus > Pholcus phalangioides. Next base: position 33,081,997 of record NW_028301604.1, read on the forward strand.
CAAGTGGATTTTTACCAATCTTGTACGTTTGCTATTAAATACGATTACAATTTACAATAGTAAAAATAATCCTTTCCCTTATAAATCAAAGAAGGAACCAACGATAAAAGCAAATAAGGAGGAAAAAACCATGAGTTTTTTCCTAAAGCGACACACTATAAGGCCCGTTTACACGAGGCAAGCGCTTTAGTGGGCAACTTAATTTTAACTTACCGATTCTTCTTGAAAGTGTCCACACGTGTAAGTGGCAAGTAGATGCTCATTGGATAATTTTTACGGAGGCGAGAGCAGTTAGCGCATGCGCGCTTCAGTCTACTCAAATCCACGGAGAGAGACAGACGCACAACGCGCGGGAGTATAATGGTAATAATTTTTTATTTATCTGGCATTCAAATCTGGCATTCAAGCTCATAGCTTTCGTAACGATGGATGAAGATTATCAGGTAGAACTTACGAATACTGTGATCAGAGCCACATTATATGATACTTTTTTTAAAGAATATAAATTTATTCACTTAAATAAATTTATTCAATAAAAAAGGGGAAACTTTTTTCTCACTTGCACGAGAGCAACACACTGAGCAAGAAGTAGGTCACGCAAGGGAAACATTTCGCTTGTCCCCTTTTTTCGTCTCTGCACCCACGTAAGGGGGGCGAGAGATGACGCCACAGGGGAAAAAAGAATACACAACATATTATAAACTTATGTAAGTCATCGAGAAGAAATATAAGATTTCTCTATTTCTCGTCCAAGTTGTAAATATCGATTATATGATATTTTAATCAAAGTTGAAGAGGAGATAAATTATGAAAGCCGAAAATACAGGAGAAGATTCTTGGCATTCGTAGGAAATTCTAAGGGTTAAAAATTAAATAATAAAAATTCATTAAACAAAAATTATTTCCAAATTTTCGAAATCATTATTATTTTTTAATTTAATCTATAGAGATGACATCTTTATGTTAAATATTTGATCATGTATTTTTACAACAGATGGCAGCAAATTCGTTCTGGACGAGAGAAATATTCGAAACCCCCCTCCAGTTTTTAATATATAAATCCTCCCCACCCGATATATATTTTTGAATCTTCAATTTTATTCCACTCCTGACATCACGTCGACAGAATATTCTATAGCTTTTTCCAACATCGAATAATTTTTAGCTTGTTTGTTAAGGTAATTTTCATTTCTATAGTTCAACAAACATTCATGGCGAAGATATTTTTCAACAAACTTGAAGGTTGTGTCCTCTGGCCACCTCACCATACAATATTTCCGCGGAATTCTGGCGAAACTTCAGGAGACGACGGAGTATGAACAGGTTCACGCTTGAGATCAAAATAAATCCCTCCGTGAGAGAGCAAAATGACCCCTCCAGCGCGGCAGGTCACGCCCACTGGCGCATGCGCATACGTCTACTTAACCGAAAAAAATAGAACCGTTCTTATCTGACTTACCAACTAAATCACTTCTGCACTTGCGCACTTGTCAACTAAAGCCGTGTAAACGGCCCTTATCGTCTGCATACATTGTATCGTACTTGGCAACTAAAAATTAAGTTACCAACTAAAGCGCTTGCCTCGTGTAAACGGGCCTATAGGTGAAGTCTTCAAAGGATGAATACAACCGTTTTCGAAGCTGCCCCGGGAATCACTTATAAGCAAAATCGGTCATTTAATGAAATGTGGTACATAATAATTCATTTAGGTTGAAATGTTTAACAATGAAGCTTGTGAAAAAAAGTCAAAATTCAATCGTTAAAATAAATTAGTTTTTGAAATTATCATCAAGCCGCTTGTGAGACATTCGTTGTTGTTTTAAATAAAATTTTGAAACTAATTTGAACGGGAGTATTTTCTTATTATATTGCCTTATTTTCTGTTATGTTATTTCGGGTGTGAACGATTCCACAAGAGAAAATGGAGTTTTTTGCCGAGCAGTGTCACAAGATAATGAACAAATTAAACAAAAGATGTCTGGTGTTTAATTTTGTTCATTCTCTATCCCAAACATTGTCCAAATACACTGTCCAATACATTGTCCAAATACACTGTCCAATACATTGTCCAAATACACTGTCCAATACATTGTCCAAATACACTGTCCAATACATTGTCCAAATACATTGTCCTAAACACTGTCCAATTGATAGCTAAAATATTTGGACTCAAGTCAGAGAGACCCTAATTCCTGCCTTGCCCAGACCTCCTCGTGTCTAGGTTTGCCTCCGACTGTCTGTAATTTATCTTTCAAATCAGCAGTGTTACTGCGATATTATTTACGTCCAAATTTGAAAAAAAAATGTAATTTTGCATAATTTCACACTCAGGACTTTTTTCTTGATTAAAACTGGTAAGCATCAACGGGAGAAAAATCATTCCAATGTATTATTTCCTTATACGTACAATTCTGAATGAATCTCATTGGATATTTACCATTGTTTTATGAACATATCAGAAATCTCGTTAGATCGCAACGAATTTCATCTTTCACCTCAAACACTGGAAGAAAAAAATTCAGATGAAACCACGCTAATTGAACGTAAAAAACAGTCGCAAATTCTTTGAAAGAGATATGATTGATAATATATTATAATATAATTATATAATTGAGTAATACTATTAATATACTACTACATAGGCGTACGCAGAATTTTCTCAAGGGGGGGTTTCAGATTTTTTTTCCTTCTGAGGTGGGGGGGTTACGTTTTTCTCTGCAAAATAACACTATAATCTTGGCTCAAACATGGGGTTAGAACCCAAACCTCCCCCCCCCCCTTGATTACGCCAATATTATATTTAATGAGTCGATTTCGAATTGAGTTAAATCAATCTTGCAAGGTCATGCGAAAATGCATCGTTTTCTTTCAAGGAAAAACACTACATAAATCACTGTAAAAAATTTTCAATTCATAAAAAAAATATTTTTTTTATTAAATCGACGCCGTCGCGAGGAGAAATGCATCCGATGCTGAAGAAGTGTGTATCCCCTATCCACACACACACACACATATATTCCTCGGAATATTCGGAGAAGCGATGCTTATTTTCGGAGATAGTACCAAAATTTTACTTTTATCCTTATATTGTCATAATCAGTGCGAATACGGATAGCGTTCTTAATTGCGTTCTTAAGTGTCTTACTCAAGTCATGAAAATTGGTCATTATAAAAGGATTTAGTTAACATCAAAATTTTGAAAAAGAAAAAAAAACATTGCACTTACGGTGTGGATTCACAATAAACATCTTCGCATTAGTTTAATTTCTTTTCGGGCACCATCGAAATTCAAATACAAACTCAAAGGCCACAACAGGGAAATTTCCCAACGAGGTGGCTGAAATCGATCTCTATGTTTGAACCATCCGTTGTGTCAAAAACACTTTCGATATATAACCTTTTAACACAAAAACTCAATATTACTCGTCTATAAATCATATTTTGGCACTAATTGGGTTTGAGTAATTCACGAACGTGCACGCATTCATTAAAAAATGTTTCCATTACGGCAGTGTTCCTCTAAGTGAGCGTCGTGGCTCCTAGGAGCGTCACCAACCTCTCAATCAGGGGTGTCGTGACGAGCTGTTGACCATTGATGATTGCGTTTGTGCGTAAGCGGTTCTTTTATTATGAATGCACAATAGCTACTATAGTTTTCCTGAAAGCCACAGATAATAACCAATACTAGGAGCCTAAGGCCGGGACCGGACTGCGGCGCGGTTGCAGGTGGTTGAGGTTGGGGGGGAAGGCATCATCTATAGTTTTATTCTGTCAACGCACAGATACAACTGCAACCGCTGAGCGCGGTTTTTTCAACCGAGAAAATCCACATTTTTTTGGACGGTTGGGGTAACCGGAAAGCTGCCATCAACTATTGCAAAGGTTTGAACACCCTGATGACGGTTCGGCTGGACCTGCGGTTGCTGTCTTCCATTGTCTATTAAGTGGTTTGACAAGGAGGGTGATGGGATTTCGGATGCACTGGACAAAGGAATTGCTCTTCTTCTCAGGTTGCCATAGAAAATTAGGACAAAAGACAAATTCGAGGAACTGTATGGCGAAGTTCCATTCGACGGAAACTAATTCTTTGTTTGGCGCTATTGCACTGATGACAATATAAAATACCGATGAAGAAAATGAATTTTTTTTTTTTTTTGCTTTCTTACATGAGCATACATTAAAACTCGATTACAATGCATTCATAAAGTAACGTGATTACGCTAAAACCGAGATATATATTTTAAAACACTTGAATGAAATGCATTGGATCCCGATTATAACGTTTTAGCAAAAAAACCCAATTAGTACCTCATCCAAAAAGTACAAATTACCACGGGGCCCAACCATTTATATTAAATTCAATAAAAATTATCAGAAGTAAAAATAATTAGACATCTGAAGGAATAAATTTTTATATTTGCAAATTCCATATCAAACTTTTAAAACATTTATTAAAAGCATAAGTATGAACCGGAGAGGAAATATGTCCCTAAGAGCTGCATTGTGTGTAGAATGAGATAGAGGGCTTTTTTTCTCAGCCCGAGATATCAAGGAAACGGTTATTTTCCGGATATTTTGCTCAGGTGAACTCGGAATGAAAAGTCATCACGTCTCCGCCGGGAATCGAACCCAGGCCCTCTTGCATACCAGGAAATTTCGGTTGAAATTGTCTACGATTTACCAGGTTGGGCCTCCGGAAAACCACTTGGCCCGGGGCCCATGATACTCTTAAGATGGCCCTGGCATCAGTCCCGCTTGCTTCCCCTAGTTGCGGCCCTGGTGCCGTATGTACAGGGTGTTAAGCGGGCCGGGATAGCAAGTTCGGAGGGGCGGCAAATTTTAGTAATTCCTGGTCAGGAACTTTAAATTAGATCGTTAAAAAGACAGAGCAATTCGAATAGCCAGCACGTGGTAAAGCCATAATGCTGTGTCTGCAAACGACTCGGATTCTGTCTCGGAACAGTACGTCTGTGTATAATATATATCAGACGTTGCAATCATCAATATTTTCATGAGGTTTTCTTTTTATCCCATTTTTGACTAACGTTGCGTTTGTGCGATGCTTTGTTTAATATTTTTTCAGATAATTTTCACATAAATGTTTTCATCAAATGAATATTTTTGGGAACTAATGAGTATCATAGTGTTTTTTAAAATTTGTGAACAAAATGAAATTTGATTTTTTAGAGTTTTTAAAACATGAAATTCTTAAATTTCATTCCGATTTTCTAGCTGAATTTTTTTTTCCCGGCCATCAACAGAAATAATTTTTTCCTTAATTTTTTTTGTCCCATGGGGTTTCCCAAAATTATAATTATTATGATTAATTTATATTATTTAGAAATTTAGTTAATTGGAAATTTACTTTAATTACAAATAAAAACGTGCTAAATTCATGTCCAATTTTTTGAAACTTCAAAAATATGTTATTCGAATAGCCAGTCATCATACATAAAAAAAATTGTGCGATTTGGTCACGAATTGTAAGAGCGGTCAAAAATGGGTCAACTTTTGGGTTGTCTTTCTTCAACTCCGAATTAATTCCAAACGGCAAATATTGTTACAGAAAATTAAATAATTTAATTACCTGAAAATTTTTATTAGTATATGCAGTAAACCCTCTCTTTTGCGGACACCGACGGGACTAAAAAATTCGTCCGTGAAAGAGGGGTGACCGTTAATCAGGGGTTTGAAATACATACTTTTATATATTATTATTTGGCCGTAAAAGAGGGAGTGAGCACATCTGAGGGGTGTCTTTTAAGTGGGGTTTTACTGCAATGCAACTTATGAGCACGAATTTGCATGATAATCGTAGCCAACTTCAGCTTGGCGAAAATAATTTAGCCAATCCCGAGAGATGTCATGTGACATTAAAAAATAAAAAACCCCGGTTGCTAACAGCAGTGTGTGTTCCACGCGAAATTCCACGGTTGCTGATAAGATCAACCGCACCAGCCAAACCGTAGTCTGCAGTTAGCCTAAAGCCTCAGTCCCACAAGAGTGGGCTAGGGGACCCTTGGTAAGATAATTAAAGTTAATAAAAGTCTAAAGATAATAAAAGGCTTTGTTGGACATAAACCGCAAAAACCGCAGCCGGCGTGAAGTAATCCGTACTTGTTCGGTCATTCACAAAGGAAGACGCTCGTTCCGCTGCCTTTGTATTGAAAGCCATAAAAATTATTGCTTCCCCGAGGCGACCGCGGACCCTGTCAAAGACTTTTATTATCTTTAACTTTAATTATCTTACCAAGGGTCCCCTAGCCCACTCTCGTTGGACTGAGGCTTAAGATGACAAAAGTTTGACGACCACTGCATACGGGGATGACGATGAATGTCATTATGTATAAAAAACAACATACAAAAAGACCATCGCCGTAGGTGAATGAACAGTGATGCTAAAATCATGCCCCCCAACATCCTGCCACAGGGACCCGTGGCTAGGCTCTTTGACGGTCCGCTGCTGTAGTGAATTTATAACGTGAAAAAAATGATGAGAATCGTCTCGGGGCTCTGAAACAAGAACCAACCCCATCTTCGTGGGGGGCCATGGCTCGTATAATGACTTGGTATTAACAAAACCAGTCCCAGGGGGTGGGGGGGGTGCCGGACTATCCCCAGATGGTTTTGAAATCTGCAAAAATAGGCTTTATCGATCAATTACAGTTAACAAATACATCTGGAATGTACAGCGCGTATTCAAAGGGGGAAAAACACTTTAGCTCTGTTCCCTTAACAGATGAAATATAAGTACAACTATATACTGTGTGTAATATTAGGTTTTTTTTGCCCATAGGGCAAGGATATTTACGAAGGCTCCCTTGAAAAAGGGTCGAGTTTTCGAAAACTTATTTTTTCCTCTCGTCCTCCCACATCGCCCCTTATAGCGACTCATAGACCTCCAATCGTGTCTGAAGCTGGTATCACCCCCTTGAAGAGTCCGATCGCCCACTTTGGGAAACACTGCTTTAGTTCTCTATCCCCCCTCTTGTTGCTCAGCGATGGCAGTAAAATCGAGAGGTCCAGGAACTGAAATTGCTGTTACGCGTGATAAGATATCAGCGGAAATATTTTGCGATCCAGGAATATGGCAAATGTTCGTTGTGAAATGCGATATATAATCTAAATGCCTTAGCTGTTTAGGTAAGCATTTTTCACTTTTTTGTCGAAACGCATAGCACAGTGGTTTATGGTCACTGAAAAGTATAAACTCACGAGCTTCAAGCATGTATCTGAAAAATTTTATGGAAGAATATGCGGCAAGAAGCTATCGATCGTATTCGCTATCGATCGTATCGATCGAGTTTCGGTGGGTGAAAGTTTGCACGAGAAAAAAACCTAGCGATTGAAGACCATTGTCCGTCACCTGGTGGAGTGCACCACCTATAGCATAGTCGGAAGCATCTACGTGTACAGCTAATTGGGCAGACGAGGATCGATGTGCCAGCAATGCGGCATCAGCTAGTAGCTTTTTGCAATCTTCAAATATTTTCAAAGTTGATCTAGACCACACAACTTTTGTTTTGTCTTTTCTTTTTTTCGTAGAACCTTTCAATAGATCATGCAGTGGCGCTTGTGTCTCAGCTGCATGCGGTAGGAAACGGCGATAAAAATTTATGAGACCTAAAAATTTACGCAATTGCTCTATTGTTTCCGGTTGCTTGAAATCGAGTACAGCTTGTACTTTGCCTGGGCGAGGTGTGATACCAGATGGTTTGATCACATGTCCCAGAAATTCAAGCTCAGAAACATCAAATATGCATTTTGACACATTTAAAACTAAGCCATACTGTTGAAGACGTTGGAATATTTGTTTTAAATGAATTTTGCATTTTCAGAAAAGCATAGAATGTCATCAAGACATAGCAGAATGGTAAACCTCGTAATACTTCATGCATAAACCGCATAAAAGTTTGAGCGGCATTTACGAGACCGAAGCTCAATCTTGTATACTCGAATAAACCCCAAGGGGTTGTGATTGCGTTTTTTGGTATATCTTCTTCGGCAATGCTAATTTGATGGTATGCCTTGAAGATGTCTAGTCTAGAAAAAATAGACTTACCGCGCAATTCTTGAGAAAAGTCTTGAATATGTGGTATCGGGTGAGAATCAAATTCCGTAACACTATTTAGACGACGATAATCACCGACAGGACGTACAGTACCATCTGCCTTGGGCACAATATGTAACGGTTCAACCCCAAGGGCTTTTGGAGGGCCGGATAATCCCTTGTTCCAAAAGGAATTCAAACACGGTTTTCACCTGTTGTTGAATTTTTGGATTGAGACGGCTTGGAAGCCACCGGTGATCCTCGAGTGATGATATGGTGTCGCGTCACATGCTTCACTGTTTTGCCGATCTGTGACGGGTAGAAGACATCCGGAAATTCTTGAAATAATTCTTATAATAATGTTGCATATTTGTGTTTAAACCCACTGCAGCTGCTGCTAGAATTCAAAGGTGGGCTTTGAGATTGTCTGCTTATGCATACAGGATTAAATTCAAGCCGGGCAAGTCAAATGCAAATGCATGCGCGTTGAGTAGGTTACCATTACCTGACTCTTATTCTGATTCTCCTCAATTGGCAGAACTTATATGTTTAATGCAAGATCTAGATGACAGCCCGATTTCGGTTCATACATTGAAGCAGTACTTAAGTGCTGACCCTACCTTGTGTACAGTGAAGAAGTATATTCAAGAAGGTTGGCCTACAGAAGTAGCCAATGATATACGACCATATTGGTTACTCCGAGATGAACTTTCAGTTGAACAAGGTGTTATTTTGCGAGGCGTTAGAGTGTACATTCCTGAGAAATTTCGTGGATATGTCTTGCCAGAATTACATGATGGTCATCAGGGAATTACAGCCGTGAAAGCATTGGCAAGAGGTATAGTTTGGTGGTTTGGTATTGACGCAGATATCACACGTATGGTAAAATCCTGTTTCCCTTGTCAAGAAAATGCACCACATCCTCCTTCAAATAGAGTTTCTTGGCCATTGTCTCCAGAGCCATGGCATCGTATTCATGTTGACCACGCTGGTCCAGTAAACGGTCATACTTTATTTATAGTGATCGATTCTTATACAAAATGGCTAGAAGTTATACCAGTCACTTCTACAGCTTCATCTTGTACAATACAAGCTCTCCGAGAAATTTTTGCAAGATTTGATGTGCCAAATTGTTAGTAAGTGATAACGGAACTTCATTTTCCATTCGCGAGTTTCAAGAATTTTTGCACAAAAATGGTGTTTTGTTCACCTTTGAACCGCACCATATCATCTCCAAAGTAACGGAATTGCGGAAAGAGCCGTTAGAACAGTTAAGTCGGGACTGTGTAAATTCAAGACTTTGTCTTTTCCTACCCGTTTACAGCGGTTTCTAATTAACTATAGGAAAACTCCTTCAGCTGTTACCGGATTATCTCCAGCCAGACTAATGTTCGGTCGTGAAATCAGAACACGTTTGGATTTGCTGAGGCCGGATACCTTTCGGTCATCCTTTCCAGCGTCGGTTCCGAATGCCGAATATAGAGTTTATGACGACGTATGGTTCCGGAATTATGCCGAAGGACCCAAGTGGGTTCCTGGCACCATAAAAACCCGTATTGGTACTACTGTGATGGATTGTCAAAATTTTTCTGGAGTTACCAGAAGACATGTTGACCAAGTTCGGCTTAGACAGACAGCTGAACGTACAACACCAGAGGTGTTGTCACCTTCTGATGTGCCCCGGGAAGAGCGACAGACTTCCGTGACAACCTCTGAAGATCCATCGCGAAACACCTCCGAGTTCTCAGGTGAGAAAATTCCATTAGAAGAGCCGAAGGTCGGTGGAATTTCCAATGTTCCGAATTCTTCAGTGTTTAGGCCTAGACGAAGTTCGCGTATACGTAGAGCTCCGCAGAGACTTGGAATAGAGGACGCTAATTGACATTATAGTGCGAACTTTTCTTTTTTTTTAAGCAACCCGGGCATGTTGCATATTTGTGTTTAAACCCTTAGGTGGCGCCACTGGAATTTTTGTATGTATATATATCCTGTGTAACCGTGTTTCGGGGCTTACTCACTCGCACGCTGTTTTGCTTGTTCTTCATTATGTCTTCCGTGGTGATGCTTATGTGTGTTCGCGTGCTGTACGTTTTAACTGCACTGTGATTAGTTTCTAATGTATTAATAAGTTCACATTAATGAATTAAACCTCCGATGTGTTTTCCTGCATACACTGTTGCCGAGTGCTGCCTTACCACCCGGTCACTACAATTCAGAATCTCCAACGGTAGTGACGGAAGATTGTGTTGTGGGCTTGACCGATCCGAGTTCCCGTAATGATGTTTGCGAATCGATGAGTCGTCGGTTTCGCACATCAACGATTAGGTTGAAGTTGCTGAGAAAATCAGCTCCAAGTATTGGTGAACTGAAGTCAGCTACGGGAAATGTTCAGGGAAAAGGTTTCCAGAGACCTAAATTCAGTTTCTTGACCGTGGAACCATAGGCAAGAATCTTGCTGTTGTTAGCGGCGAACAAATGGATACTTGGATGTAGTGCTGACGAATTTTTCTTAGGCGGTATAACAGAAACTTCACTGCCAGAGTCAACAAGGAAACGATCACCCGTAACTCTGTCAATCACGAAGAGCCTGCTGGATTTGCAGCCCGATTCCATCATACCAGCGATGATGGAATGTCGTCGATTTTTTTTCTGGTATTTACAGGGCTGACGGCAGTGGCGGGCTTTCTCACCGAACTTCTTGTGATAAAAGCAGATATCCCATGCTCTACTTGAACGAGATGTTGAACGCCTAGCTCGTCGCTGTTGGAAGTTATTACAATATCTCCCTCTAGAGAGTCGATTCACCGTAGCCGTTAGCTCTGCCACTTGTTTGGTGAGAGTTTCGATGGCTGATGACGAATCGTTTCGATCTTGAGTTGACTGCATTTGCGATGATGATGATGATGATGGCTGGATTCGACACACGTAATTTTGGAAAGTGACTTCAGCCACTTTGTCGGATAGCACAGCAAGTTTATCTAATGACTCACTGGAAACCGATAACACTGCTTGAATATTTTGCGGCAAGCGTTGCATCCACAAGGTGCGCAAGAACTCCTCAGTGACTTTGTTGCCGGAGAGTTCTTTTATCTTTCGCAGCAGTTGACTTGGCTTTTGATCACACAGCTGTAGCTCGTTCAAAAGTTCCTTGACTTTTTGATGTTCCGTCGCGGCGAACTCCTTTATGATGCGATCCGACAAGGCTTGATAGCGGTTGATTGCCGGAGGATTTAATATCAGATCCGAGACGAAAGACAAGCATTCTCCGTCCTAGGAAGAGACCAAGGCTGCGTACTTCGCGTCATCGTTAGTGATTCCACTTAGTAGAAAAGCACTGTTGCACTGTTGAATACATAGTTGTACATTGGATTTCCAAAACGGAGGTAGTCGAAGTCCAATCCTCGAAACTTGAGCATTTTCTTCCGCCATCGCTCAGCTGCAACGGTGGAGAGAGAGAAAAAAAGAACAGAAGAGGAGGAGGTCACACCAGGAGAGAAGAAGAGCAGACGATGATGCGTGGGCGAGAGGGGCCTGTTTTGAGGGAAGAATTTAGCCATCGTAACCACAGACATAATGGAGGCTCGGAAAGAAGAAAATTTCCGAAATTGCATGAGATGAAATGTTCAATGAAGATGGACTTTTTTTGATGGTTAATGCTCCTAAACGTCACTGGTCACAACTGCGGAGTCAACACACAGAGCCACAGCTTCGGAATAAACATTTATTACGACGACACAAACATAATGATTATCTTGGTTAATAAAAAGGAAGGCAGACATAGAAATTTCGAACCTCACGCTTTCGTGTGTAGTGACCCTCTGCTGCTGCTGCTGCTGCTGCTGCTGTTTTCCAGACGGTCGTCTCCAGTACCCGGGATCACGTGACACACTCGAGGTCGTTGACCCGAATCTTGGGGGTCGTCTGCGTGGGACACCACAGAAGCATTCATTCTATAGAATACCCAAACACAATCAGGTAAAGTATGAAATTTTTCATCTATAAAACAAACGTTGATAAAATTTTCATTATATAAGCCGCAGGATGCCAAATGCGCCAAATAAAATAAGAGATTTTTTGTTGAATTATAAACTTTAATGGATTACTGATGTGTGTGTGTGTGTGTGTGTGTGTGTGTGTGTGTGTGTGTGTGTGTGTGTGAGAGAGAGAGAGAGAGAGATAGATAGATAGATATATACGTTTTTTCTTCTCCAGAAAAATTTCCTTTTTGCTCTCGTGAAAAGGGATCTGTTGAGGGTATAAAATATTACAATTTCGTCGAATTAAAATTTCACAGAATTTTCGGTTTTTTTCCGGAAACGTTTCCCTTTAGCTCTCGTGAGAAGGGGTCTGTTGAGGGGCGGTATAAAATATTACAATTTCGTCAAATTAAAACTTCACACAATTTTTCTTAATTTTTTCTGTAAATGTTTCCTTTTGGTTTTCCTGATCTGTTGATGGACGATATAAAATATCGCATTTTCGTCAAATTAAAATTAATTCGCCAAAAAAAAAATCACAACTGAATTTAAGCTGGTAATTTCCTTTTTTAACCTTAAATCTGATACGGACAACAGAATTTTATCGCTCTCGGACGCTTTGCGTGGAATACGTTTCATATGTTACGGTAAACAAAACGGCATAAATCGGTAATTACGCATAACCAGATTTATATCGGTTACTATGCATAATCCATCAAAACGGATGGAATTATTATGAATAATAACCGGCGATTATGCATAATTACCAAATTCATCACAATTACTGTAACTTATACGTGGCTCCAACGTGCGAATGTTGTCAAAATTAGTGCTCAATGATAACAAGTCTGGAAAGTGGCCACGACGTAAAAAGTTTTGGAACCACTTTTCCTTCGGTCTCTCTCCTCGAAATGAAAGTGTCCCCTTCGAATGAAATTTCTGGCTACGGGGCCTGATGAGATTCAAAACGTCAATTATTTCACCACCGACGTAAGCCCCAAAGCTTAGGAAAATGATTTAATTGCTATCCAACGAATTCACGTAATTTTGGTAGATTGTAAAAACCGTTTTATCGCACATTTAGCCTGTCCAAATTTCTTCGATATTAATACGGGAAATCGGGATTTCAAATACGGGTAAAATACGTGACATCGCCAATCATAGCCATAAATGACGCCAAATATAAGCAACGTTGTCAACTTTTAACATAAATCACTAAAAAAACGCCAATGCCGGGAAACGAAGCATTACTGTGAATTGCAGTGGATAAAAATGGATTCCACGAAACATTTAACATAACGAAATAAAACGTTTGAATTGGCAAACGATTAAACAAACGTTTAATATGTGCCGTCTGGCAGTGGAGTTGTTTGAGAGCTAGCCTTTTACTGTAGAAGTGTTGGTTCGAATCCTGGTTCGGGCGTGGATGTTTACTAACATTAACAAATTTCCTGGAGAGGTCATACAGGTCCTTTTGAACATATGTGACAATCACTTTATAAAAAGATGTAAAGAAAAAAATGATATGTGAGGTGAATATTCTTATTCATAGGTGCAATTATCCTGATATAATTTATGCGTTAAAAAAAATTTTCAATAGTTGATTTTAATAAAGTGTAAAACTATAAGCACACACATCTAAGTAGGCTTTGTAGAACATTCGAGTCAAACCGCGGCATTTTTACAAAAAAGTCGGGACAGCCAAAATAACGTGAAAATACGGGAATGTCACACAAAGGCGGCGAAACAATTTAATACAATTTTTTTGGCGTCCTGGAAGGACTTAGTGTCCCTTGGGGCCACATGGTGTATATTCGTTATATGTGTATGTCTTTTTTCTTTTTCTTTTGTATTCTTTTTCGTTTGTTATTGTCCAGTATTTGTGTAATGTGTGTGTGTCTGTATTTTGTTTGCAATAATAATAAAAAAAGACAACTAGACAAATTGAAGAGGAAGGAAACCTTGGATCCCATCGTCAGATATATATACAGAGTGCATAGGTAACAGCACTTACGGCAATTTAATAATTTATTGGCGAATCGTTTATCTTAAAGGAATACTTCCAATTTGAAAGTGTCCAAATAACGTGTAGAACTCCGACATCATTCATGTCGCAAGGGTAGTAATTAACTCTAGAACCGCGGAGTGGGTGACTGATTTGACCCAAATCAAACTTCGTTTTCATTTACCTCAAAAACTAAAGCGCAGTTGATAAAAAAATTTCGTGACTTTTTTCATGATATTATGTTAATATTAATTCACGAAAATTTTATTATCTTCCCAATCGTGTTTCAACCGAGAAAATCCACAACCGGAAAGCTGCCATCATGTATTGGAAAGGTTTGAACACCCTGATGACGGTTCTGCTGGACTCGCGGTTGCGGTCTTCCATTGTTTATTAAATGGTTTTACAAGGAAGGTGATGGGATTTCGGATGCACTTGACAAAGGAATTGCTCTTCTTCTCAGGTTGCCATAAAAATGAGGGGAAAAGACAAATTCGAGGAATTGAATGGTGAAGTTCCATTTCACAGAAACTAATTCTTTGTTTGGCGCTCCTGCACTGATAACAATATAAAACTCCGATGAGGAAAAAATTAAATTTTTCTAACCAATGAATTTTTTTTGCTTTCCTGCATGAGCATACATTAAAACTCAGTTATAATGCATTCATAAAGTAACGTGATTACGCCGTTAAAACCGAGATATTGGATCCCGATTATAACGTTTTAGCAAAAAAACCAATTAGTACGCCATCCAAAAAAGTACAAATTGCCAGGAGGCCCAACCATTTCTAATAAATTCATGAACAATTATCAGAAGTAAAAATAATTAGACATCTAAAGGAAGAAGTTTTAATATTTGCAAATTCTCCATATCAAACTTTTGAAACATTTATTAAAGGCATAAGCATGAATCGGGGAGGAAATATGTCCCTAAGAGCTGCATTGTGTGTGTTTTGCTTTCATTGTTTTTCAAAACAGCATTAAATGCGGGTGAAACGGTTTGGGTTCAGTTACAAAACCTCTTGAACTCAATAAATTTGGTCTCTATCTATGACGTTAAAACACGCTTTGATCGTAAAATTTCAAAGCGCATCAAACACCTGTTCAACCCGTATTCACGCGATGTTTGGAATCAAAAGTTTCCCTGCCCAATTCCACCTAGCTCAAACAAACTAGTTTAGTGGTTGGTCTGAATTATACGACTTTATATCGTGCAGAAGATGTGGGGGGGGGGGTGAATCTCTTCATGTCATGTGTGTGTAAAAGTTAAATTTAACAACCTAGAAGTTTCATTTCTGTCGCGCGAGATTCACACGCATTTTTTTTTTTTTTACCTTTTTTTCAATTCAGGGTGACAAAGAACAAGAGCTTGGATTACCATACTCACCGTTATGTGACAGAAATACTACATTGATTGCCGAGTCACAAATTGGTAAGTTAACACATTTGTTTCTTCAGACTAAGTATCGATCATCTTAATTTAAAGAAAATCGATTCATGAACGAGTTTTGTAAACAGTATATATAATTTGAAAAATGTTTTCACAGTAAAGTAAAACATGTCTTAGTCAGTCACAAAATTGTACGCACACCATGGAAAAGTGCATTAATAAGAAAACTGGAAGAATTTGAGAACCTAAACATTTTTCAATAGAACATTGAGCATATAAAGCTATTTCTGATAGAAAGAATTAAATAGCAAATTAATACAAAAAATAGAAAACACTCGTTCAAAATAAATCTTTCATCACAAAAGTCTACATACTCCAAAAGGAAAAGTTACAAGAATGCACAATTAATGCTTTATAATAAAAAATCATTATATCATTATTTAGTGGGTCCTCCGTTAAAGTTTATCACCATTTGCAACTCTCGGTCGTCAACTGAACCAATGCGTCATGCTTTTATCATGCATTTTCTGTAGAGAATAGCATATTCCCGAACTCTTTTCTCGCGTTCATTCCAAAAGTGTTTGATCGGATTCAAGTCTACTGACTAGGGACATGAGTGAAGCGGCATGGCTACCTAGTACAAGAGCCATTTCTTTACAACCCTTGCAGTATGCTTTAGATCAGCGGTTCTCAACCTTTTTTCACTCGCGGAGCCCTATTAGTATATAATTTCTATGGTGGAGCCCTGTGTGACTCAAAGAGCCCTTTTTGTACATAATTTTTAAGTCAGAAACCTTGTAGGCCTCCTTTATTTATTTATCTATCAAATTTACCGATTTATATTATTTTTTTCGAGAGCCCGGATTTGTTCGTACGGAGGATTGGACGTACGGAAAATCCTCCGCACGGAGACAATTGCTTTCTGCTTTGGGACCGTTCAAGTATTACATCAGCAAATTTTTAGCCTTTTTTGACCCCCCCCCCCCTTTTTCAGCAAAATTTCGTCAATTCTGCCAACACCAGCAAAAGCAGAATTTTCTGTGGTTCCCAACTTCGAGGCGCGAATGCGAACTGATCTTCCCTCTGAAAAGTCTCGCCACAAAGAGCAACAGACCTACGAACAGTACAAAAGTAATTCAGTCATAACACATCACTCACTTCACTTCTGAAATATAGATGGCAGCACTGAAAATCAACAAAAACACTACATACGCACTCAGACTGTTAGGTCACACAGTTACACTTCCGGCACTACTCACTAGGTAGTAAATCGTCCATAGATGATGATAGACCTGAGATGTGCTCGGTTTGAAAGAAAGAAAGCTAAAGCAGAACGCCTCATCCCGAGATCCGGGACGTCATCAACATTCGTCCTCGAAAACCGTCGTCCCTGTATGTAGTGCCGTCTTAACTGAATATTATTCATATATTAATTGTAGAACATACAATAGATCAGATGGTGTAATGATGTATATAAATAATGATATTGTATCAAACAAAAAAGAAAAGGGAGTCAACTTAATTACGGCTGAAGAACTGAATATAAATTTCCCAGAATATAACTTAGATGTTTTGCTCTTGTATCGATCTCATTCATATACTAGTACTCAATTCAATGAAGAACTGGAATTATATTTAAAAAATGTGAACACAAATTTATTAATTGTTGGTGATATTAACATTGATTTGTTCAATAGAAATAGCATAACGTCATAATATCTTGACGTATTAGCAACAAATGGATTAGTCCCTTTACATGAAAAAATTACTAGACAAACAGACATAACACAAACATGTATTGATCACGTTTTTTATAGAAATGAACAAAACAGTGCTCATGAATTTACTGTTTTTAAAAACCAAATTACAGATCACTATCCTGTATTGGGATACATAGACTTCCTGCAGAAAAGAAAATGAGTAGTATAAATGAGGAAAGTAAATATATAAAAATCATAAATTATAAAAAATTTGAAACTTTTATCTCGAAACCGAATCTCAAGAATGTCATTGAAGATGATAATGCTCATAATAAATATAAGCGATTTATGGATATTTTAATGTTGAATTCAAATTTATGGACCAGGAAAGTAAAACAAAAGCCTAAAAAAGATAAGAAAAACTGGATAAAGGAAGATATATTAAAAAGAATAAATTATAAAGAAAAACTCTACAAAAAATACAAAAAGAATCCTCAAATGGTCTCATACAAATTGGAATACAAGAAATATGAAACAAATTTGAAAAAACATATTAAAAAAATTAAACAAGAATATATTAAAAACAACTTTAAAGAAATTGGAAAGATAAAGCAGGCAATGGAAATACATAAATGAAAATATTTTAAACTAAAATATTGGACTTTCAAGATCCAATGGATTTGGAAAATTAAATTCAATAATGACTTTATTACGAGGAATTCAAATGCTAATGAACAAGATAATTTTTGTACCAATTGTTTGGAACAAAATAATGATACTAGCAATTCAATCAATTCCATGTTTTATACTGATATAAATCAAGAACAGTTAAAACATGTTATAAGGGATTTAAAGGAAAATAAAGCAAGTGTTTATGATGGATTGACCCCTAAAATGATTAAAATAATTGGAAAATACCACTTAAGTACAATAAAACATTTAATTGATCATTCTGTATTGAATGGAATATTCTACCATGATTTGAAATACTCTCTAGTCCATCCCATATATAAAGCAGGAGATAGTAATGATTTGACAAATTACAGACCAATATCAATACTTCCCGTCTTCTCAAAAATAATTGAAAAATGTATAAAAACCAACTACTTGTGATTTCCTAAATAGACAAAAAAAAATTTCAACTAACCAATATGGATTTCAAAAAAATAAAAATACAGAAATGGTGATACTTGATCTAACTAACTATTTAACCAATGGATTCAACAATAATAAATGTTCCATAACTGTGTTCCTAGATTTCAAAAGAGCATTCGATTTTGTGGATTTGGACATTTTAACAAATAAACTATTTGAAATAGGAGTGAGAGGAGACATACTTGAATGGTTTAAATCATACTATTGCAACAGGAAATAAGCAGTTGTTATTCAAAAAGAAGTTAGTACTTTTCAAGAAGTGAAAAAGGGGGTACCTCAAGGTTCTGTTTTGGGTCCGATATTATTTTTGATGTATATAAATGATTTATGTAACTTGAGATTGAATGGAAAAATTATAACATTTGCCGATGATACAGTGCTTTATGTAAAAGATACTGATACAGCAAATTTAATTAGAAAAGTAGAAGATGATCTAACAAATATCAATATCTGGTTAATTAAACATAAGTTAAAACTTAACACTCAAAAAACAAAATTTATTTATATGAAGACAAGAAACATAAATTATAACACAAACATACATCTAAGAATACATAATCATTGTCAGTGCCTGGAGAACAATCAATGCCATTGCCAAGAAATAGATATTGTTGGTACAGTATTGGAGTACAATTATTTAGGTATCACAATACAGAATGATCTTAAATGGAACACGCACTGTGATATTTTAATAAAAAAGAGCAGTGATCATTTACAAAATGAAAAACTTGATGAACATTGATGAACATTTTTTTTAACGCCCCGGTTGCGGCCAACCTTCACATCTGCCCAAGTCCAGCCCTAAGTATCATCAATATTGATTTATCTTCCGATTTATGTATTGATTACTCTTCATGATTAAATTGATTCATTCCATTGATTCAAGCTTTCTAGTGATGTAAACTCTGCTCGCAGATTTGTGTGCTGCTTATGTAGTACTACTGAAATTTAGTTTTCACTTTATGTTAAAAATTAAAGCGTTTACAAAAAACAATGCCAGATTCAAAATCAGCACTCAAAATTACCCCGAAATCACTAAAACGTTTTTGGCAATAAAATTAGCGTTGAACAGTCTACGTGTCAAAGCACTCGAAATTTCTGCCTGAAAAGCAATCTGGCTCAACAATGCGTCCCGAACCGAATTCATGGTTCTGTAAGTCTAGAGCCGCCCTTGGAGGTGTGCAGCAGGTCCGGTTACACCGGGCCCAGCACTCACGGCACCTTATTAGAGGCTTCCATCAATTCTCTTAAATTATTTCTTACATTAATTCTGAATTTTCATCAATTCTGGAATTTTTTCTTCCGTTCATTCTAAAAAAAAATCAATTCTGTTATTATTTCCCTAATTAATTCTGAATTTTCATTGGTGTTGGATCCATTTCTTTCAGTTATTTTCAATTCCTCAATTCTAAAATTTTCAACAGTTTCTGGCATTGTTTCCTATCATTACTTTAAAAACTTTATATAAGTACTGAATTATCATTATTTTTTTTTATTTACATTTTATTGTGTATTTAAAACTTTTTGTTAGGATATTTCTCAGCATTCCTGCATATATATTCTGAAATAATAGCTGATGATCCCCTTCTCCACAAAATATATAAAATCGCGGCGAAGGGGGTCCTAAACATTTTCGATGCCTCGAAATTTTTGGGATGCACTTGGCCCCGTGTCTGATAACGGCGGACCTGTGTAAATCACTTGCTGCCAAGGTTCATGAATAAAAATTGAGGAATGTAGTGCAGTGTTTCTTAACCTTTTTTTGGCCGTGGCTCCCTTGGAACCATGTTTTTTTTTTCTTGGCTCCCCTGTCTTACCCAGAGTTTTCGACCCTCATCTAGAAGCAAGATAGACCACTTGCATTGAATTGATTTTTTCAGTGAATTTATACTGAACGAAAATTTTGCAAATAAGATTGGCCTCCAGACCACCAGATTAGAATTTTTAGAGCTCCCTGCTAGTCTGAGTTCTATTCAGGGCCGTCTCAACACCATGGGCGCCCTAGGCAAAGTGATGCTATGGTAGTCCCATACTTAGCTGGAAATAAACAGCCTACATATTTCCCACTTATTATCAAAATTTATTGTACTGTACAAAATATCATAAGGTGGGGTTACTTATGGACATGAGACCCCCGGGCATGACCCCTCACAAGAGTGGGACTGACAGAGCTGAAGCCCGGGGGCTAATATAGTTTTCATCATTGTTTGTTTTTCACACTATAATTTTAATATAGAGGAGGGGTCTGCGAAAAATCTAGCTTGGGGCCTGCAAAAAACCCCAATCTAGGGAACCTGCTGCAAAATGTAGGCGGTGAGGGAGGCCCGGGTGGGTCCATGCCCTAAGACGGCCCTGGTTTTATGGGTGGTTTTGTTAGATTTACAGAGCTTTTAATCCCTGATCATTTGCGAGGCCGATTTTTTATGACTGACTTTTTTTATAGTCACTAATATAAAAGCTTTATTTCTTCACACCTTAATTTTTCTTCTCAGCTCTCTTCAGCCGTCCAAACCACCTGTCATGGCCCCCTTGAAGTATCCCAGTACCACTAGGTTGAGAACCATTGATGTAGTGTATTAGTGTATCAAATTATGTTTGTAGAAATCAGCGATTGTTAATTCTGAGGCAGAGATTATTGCAAAACACCTTCTTAAAAGTCCTTTGATTTAAACCTTCTCAAAGTTTTAAAATGACTTTTTTATCCATGGGCTGGATAAGAGTCGTATTTGGAGGTACGGACGGCAATGTTAGAAAACGACGGTTCTCAGAAGAAAACAAGGCGACAATTGACTCTAATCCTCCCAGCTCACAATCAATTCATTCTTTTTCATCAATCTCCCATGGGGTCGGCAGCCCATTGATTACATTGATTCTTCTTCAAACTTTCCAGGAACTTATTCTTTCTCCCCACATTCAACACATTTAGAAAATGTAGCTCGAAAAATCGCCAGAATCATTCGCCAATAAGGGTTCAATTATTGGTAAACATAAAATGTCCGATTTTGACCCGATTGCCAATGTGATCGTGACCAGAGAACGTACCTTAAAAATCGCCAGAATTATTCGCCAGTAAACGTCTGATTATTGGTAAACATAAAATGTCCGCATGTGTCCCGATTCCGACATGTCCGCATATGTCTCGTCCGCTTTTAACCCCTGATCATTTGCGAGGTCGATTTTTTATGACTGACCTTTTTTTCTCAAGAAGGAAAAGGAAAGTTCAACTCAAAAGATTTTTTCCTGGAAAAGAAAGTTTTCCAGGGTGAGGTCAATTGCGCCAAAGATGAACCGTTTTTGATAAGAAATAGGTCGATTGCACTCACCCCCGATTTCTAAGAATTGCAGGTAAACCCTTTATCTAAATCATTGTTAGGCCAGATTATTTTTTATTTGGACGGCAAGCGCTGGTAATTCCTCATACTCCTATTGTAATATGCGACATTTGATAAGGTTACAAAGAGGGAGAACTTAACACCTGAGACCTTTTCGAGGTCTTTCTAGTTCTACTTATGACACATAGAAGATATAATTTACTCTGTGTTTTCAGTACTCTTACTTTCAGTGGATATGGAGTTCATTTTCAGCAAGCAAGGGGAAAAATTGATTCTCTATTCAAATTTTAAGTTTCGTAAAGCATTCAAAACGGAGGAAGGCATCAAATGCAGGTGTAAAAATAAGAATTGCACTGCAAAGCTGTACACTGATGAAAATGGTACAATAATTTTCGAATTATAATGTAATGTAGAACTAAAATAATTTCATGTAAAATCAAAGTAAGTGTAAAATATGTGTCCATAGTCTTGATATAAAGTTTTATATCAAGAAATATTCAAGTAGTATTGTACAGTTTTTAAAATTTCATGAATTTTCTCTTAAAATTAAATGAGTGTTGAAATATTTATAGAATAACAACTAATAAGACAAAGATAGTGTTTCATTACAAACATGTGAATTTATGTAATGAAGCCTCTCTGAAATACTATTCCAACCATTACCCGATATAACGCCAAAATTCTTTGGGACGGGTGGTGGCATTATAACTGGGCTAGACTTTATTAGGTTAAAAAATGTCAATTTCTTTTTACCATATAAATTAACAAATTTCTCAACACATAAAACAACTTAAAATATTCAAGTGATATATTGTTAATACTAACGTGGGAGTACTGTATAATCATAGAGTATTAAATATAACTTTTCCCCATGTCTATAAATTTGATCAGATGCATATTTTACCTGTCTTGAACATATAGGGCTCATTGCTTCATAATGTAATTCTCAAAATTGATCCACGTTTAGATGTTATTGGCTTTATTGTTGTAGCCATCGCAACTGATAATTAATTGCATTAATAACAAAATAGTGGGTTTATCTATTAGTCCCCATATAAATTTCCATGTTCATCCTCGCCCTTCAACATACAGGGCAGACCATTTTTTCCCCTGATAGTGCATCTGATTAAAAATATCAGAAAAGCTGGCTGTATTAAAAAGTGTTTTTTCCCCAAATAATTTTGCCCCGCCTATAAATTTTGTGAGGTTCATGTTTTGCCCTTCTTGAACATAAGATCACACGTTGCTTCATAATACAATTCTCAAAATTAATCTACGTTTGTCAGTGATTGGTACAGAAGGTGCATTTTCGAAATAGGCTTGCAATGATGCGTTATGATAAACAACTTTGGGTTTTTTAGAAATTACAAAATACCGTGTTGATGAATTGGGTTTTCCATGTTTTAACTGGAAAATATATACAAATACTTATTCAAAAGCCAGGTTTGGGAAATATAGACGGGTACTAACAATATTTCTTTGAGGTAAGTTTTAGTTGTGGAGGGGTAATTCTGCTGAGTTTTTTCTAACGTATTTCTAAAGAACCTTTGAATAAAAATGCACTTTTAAAGGAAAATTATAGTCAATAAATTTTATGCAAAAACGAAAGTAGTGACATTTTCAAAAGCACTATTTTTGATTTTTACTACTTGAATCTAGAGATATGAGGTGAGAATATTATATATCCTGGATGTAAAAATTGGAGAATAATCGAGAATATTCATTTTTCTTTTAAATAATTTAAATTTTTTACTAATTTTGTTTATATTGTGAAACAAATCAGTTTTGATTGCCTGAAACATTTACAACAAAACAATTTTTGGTATAATCACCCCCCAATGACGACTTTTAGTTCGAGAATATTCTCAGAATATTCCAGGTCATGATGGGAGGTTTTAAAAGTTTGGTTATAAACATTTCAGAAACCTTTAGATTAAAACCTTAAAAAATTATTTTAAAATTAGGTAAATTTTCAGAAATAAGTTCACATTAAAAGAAATTAAATCAAAGTTGATTGATAAAGGAAGCTATTCTTATTAAGAACATACAGCTTTCATTCTAGGAAGATACAGAACTGTTGTTTTCATCAATGCACATACACTTAAATTCTGTATCACTCACATTTCTTCAAAAACTGTGCAATTCAGCCCTGTTGGTTTAATTTTCTTGCTTTAAAACTTTAATATTGTGGTCTACAAACTTCAATGTTCTCATCTTCTTGACAGAAAGAGAGACATGGACAGAGAATATTCTCTCAAAAGACTACTATTATAAATTACTAGAGAATATTCTTATCGAAAATAATTATTATTCTCAAGTTATTTATCGAGATTATTTATTATAAATACAAATAAAAATAAAACGCCACAACAGGCAAAATGCCCAACGAGGTGGCTGATAAAAAGTTACCCATAAAAATACATGTAAATTATAATACGTTATTACATATATTCTTGATCATACTCTCTGGAAAGATTTTAGTAACTGAAGAATATTCTCTGCAATCACTATTATTAATAACTTCAGAATAATTATTTTTTATATGAATATTCCCCAGAGTAATTTATGAAAGTGGTCCTTCCAGAGAATGTTCTCAAGGATATTATACTTTATGTAACTATATATATATATATATATATTATAAATAACGGGAATATTTATTCTCATCAAGAACTTATAAGAATATTCTCAAGTTATTTATAATAGTAGTCCTATCAGAGAATATTCTTCAATATTCTCGTCGATGAGAATATTCTCGAGAATTTTACATCTCTACTTGAATCACATCTTAGCATAGAATGTTGTGCACATAGCCCCCACATGCTAGTGCCGGGCCCCCAGGCCAGGTTTTTTCACGGGCTTCCCTGCCCCCCCCCCTCCCCGAAAAATTTTGTGCACCTCCCTTGAGAAAAGATTGTGGTGTATTTTTTCAGTAAAAACAAAAAGAAACCCCTTACGGGAACAAAAAAAATGTTGAATGCCCCCCCCCCCCCAACAGAAAATCCTGCATACGATACGGCATTTGTATATGCAGCAAAACATCGCTACAACGATAATCAATAATATAAATAAATCTACAATGATATTTTTTTCAAATCTTGTTTGGAATTGCCTGGCTTAATGTTAAACTCTCAGTACAACGACATCTTACCTGCACCGCTTCAAAAAACAAGGAACAGATCATTGCCTTTGTGGTGAAATCGGCACTCCCATCCATTACTTGACAACATGTAAATTAACTGCACATCTAAAGCATATGGCTGTGCCCGCTGCTAAAAATGCCACACTGTATATCAGAGAGATTTTTAAAAACAAAAGTAGAATAATCCCACAGATGCCAATAACTGAAGTATAGTCCTCAGATCACGAGAAGAGTTACGCGAACCCCCCCCCCCCCCCCTCTGGAAAGGGTCCATTTCGGCGCGGGGAAAGGATAAAAATTATCTCTGGTTGCCAGTAAAGGCCGCAAATCGGTTCTCTCTTGTTATGAGGGTATTCTTCACGCTTCAGAGAACTCCCCCCGTCAGTCTTCACGCTTGAGTGAGCAGCGCTTTTTGTGTTGGCGTTTGTTAAAAGATGTACTCGAAAATTGTTGCTATAAATTTTGGAAGGAAATTAAAATTTTTAATTTAAAAATTTTTTATTAATTTTAATATTTTGAACTAAAATATTTGATACAGAAAAAAATTCGAAGGGAGTAGTGATCATTTAGTAATAAAGGGAGCAAAATTACTTTAAATTAATAATTAAATTCCTAAAATAATAAAATAAATTAATTGTTAAATTACTTTAAATTAATAATTTAATACAAAAGGAGTATTATTAATATAATAATAATAATTTATTACTACTGTAAATTATATGACATTTTCTTCGGTTCAATTTCTATACCGCAGCAAGAGAATGGCACCTGCTGGCAATTAACCGTTCTTCTTCTGTTTACCTTCTGTTATATAGCCATATATATCATCGTCTTTTTTACTTTCTCGACAGAAGCTACTCATATGGGCTTTTTAAACAGGTGACAAATGCAGTAGTGACGAATAAAAAGATTGAGCATGCCTGCTTTTCAAGTTTGCAGTTACGTTTATAGCCACCTTAAGGGCATGTCCCCCCAAGGGCAGGGCTGACAGGGATCCAGCCCTGGGGCCCTGGATGATTCTAATCACTTTTTACAACTATAAATTTATTTTAGAGTGACCTTTCGATGATTCCAATCTGAGAGCCCGGCTGCAAGATGTGGGGGCCATGTTTAAGGGCATCGGAAGAATGGTCCTCTCATGGTGCAGCAGGGATCCTGTCTTGAACTTGAACTACCAGACAGATACCCACGTTAATATTCCTTACGGAACCTCTAACGTAAAGGGTATCTGTTGGAAAAGTAGCAACACCTTCCCCAGCCCATCAAATCCATCCACCCTACCCGATCAAACAGGAGAATACTTTTTCAAAGTACATAGGGGGGGGACTTAAAATATATATAGTAATTTACAAAATAATGTGAAAATTAAACATTTGTGGAAGCACAATGCACGTCACAGTCCAGCAGTCCAGTATATATGAAAAGGGTGGGGGAAAACATCAGTTATATATGCTATATATCAGTTATATAACACTGGAAAACACAGAAGAATGAAAAATAAACATCTGTGGTAAGCGCAATGCAGGTCACAGTCCGAGAGAAAAAAAAAACGGGGAACAACAGAAATACAAATATGAAGAACACGAAAATTCAAATATGGTAAGCACAAGAAATATTCAAATCTTAAGCATCTGTGGTAAGCACAATGCACGTCACAGTCCGTTCAAGGACATATGTATATGAGGAATAGAAAATAAACATCAGTTAAATCACTATGGGAAACACACAAAAAAAAGTAAAAATTAAACATCTGTGGTAAGCACAATGCACGTCACAGTCCGAGAGAAGAAAAAAATGTGAACACATTTTTACAATTTCAGCGTAGTCATTAGATTTGGGGTGTCGATGCTGATCTGGTCATCGATCTAGTCACACCACTCTCATCAGATTCAAAGAGATCTTCTTCATTTTTGCTGTGCAGTAACGACAGATTTTCCTCTAGAAAGTTGATAAGTTTAATGATGTCATCCCAGTTTTTATTACTTGACGTTTCCAGACGTGGAAATGTTTTAGATTAATCGGGGGCTGATGGTAGGATGCAGTGCTTGGACACGACCAAATATAGTGAGGAAATGTTCCGATTTCCCCACAAGCACATAATTTATTTTTAGATATTTTAAATCTCCTTAGGTAATACGGAACAGGGCCATGCTCACTATATAGGATTGTTCTTTCTCTAATCCATGGTTGGTTGAAGATTTTGGTCTTATTTATGATTTGGAAGACCTTTCTGCCCCGTTGTTCACCATCAATCCATCTGGACTGCCAAGTTTCTTTCGCTACACAAAGTATCTTGTGTTTGGCATGAGACCAGGGAGGAAAAACATCAGAGTTCATATTTTCTGATGAAGTAGCTGTTTTAGCAAGTGCGTCTGCTAATTCATTCCCTTGATTACCCACATGGGCCCTGGTCCATGAGATGAAAGTGTTGGGTTTGTCAATTAGATTTGCTCTGATTTGTCGTACAAGTCGGGTGGGGGAAAAATTATTTCTAAGCGCGAGAATACTGGAAAGACTGGATATCATCTGAATAGGTTCGTTCTCATGCAGTATATGGAGAATGGCCTGATGAATAGCATACAATTCTGCCTGGAAAACAGAGTTGAAGTCTTGGAGCCTTTGTGACCATTCGTGTATGATGACGTTGTTGCGAAAGACGACAAAAGCCGAAGCAACTCCATTAGAAGTTTTCGAGCCATCCGTATATATTTTGATGGCAGTTGGAATGTCTTTTTCTTCAGTGATGAGCTGATTATCTTGAAGATCTATGGCTGGATGATGAGGCCATGAGGTTATTTTTTCTTCGTATGCAGATGCTAGTAGACTGAAATCGTTACATATGACATTGTGTCTTAATAGAAGGAGTCGGCTTCTTTTCGATATAACTTCTATTTGAAGGTCCAAAGGTAAATTTCCAGTGGAAAGTTGTAACACATTAGTTGGCGTAGTATTATATGCACCTGTTACAAAAAGTAAGTATTGCCTTTGAGCTGTCAGCATCTTGCGTTTCATTCTGCAGGTGGGGTTTGCAAACCAAATACTCGATCCATAGGATAATTGGGGGATGATAATGGTTCGATAATAGATATTTCTGAATAGCCTGTTAATACCCCACTTGCTGCCCCCAATCCTATAGAAAGACTGGAGTGTTTCATGAGCTTTAAGTACTTGTTGGTCAATGTGGTAGATCCAGTTAAATTTTTCGTCAAAATTGATTCCCAGATATTTAAAGTTCCGTGTTCTTTTGATGTGTTGGTTATCATGTTGGATTTTCAGGCGTCCTTTCTTTCTATAAGGCCAGAAATATGCAATCTTGTTGGTTTGAAGTTGCAGGTGATTAATTTCAAGCCATTCTTCTATTTCTTTTAGACATCGGGTGGCAATTTCATTGATGGATTTTGATTTGTTGCTTGATACTATAAGAATATCATCAGCATATGCTTGCAGGCATACATCGTCTGGCCATTGATGTTTGAGAAGGTCGTTAATAATAACATTCCAAAAAAAAGGACCACTACAGGAGCCCTGAGGGCATCCCTGTTTCTGTGTCTTTGTTGCAGGCAATCTATCTATCTATAGCATATCTATCTGTCATGATAGATATACTTCTTTTATCTAAAATACTTAAAGTGCTTTTAAGTAAATTATCAGGTATTGTTGAAATTGACGATAGCCTATTATATATGAGCTCATGACGAAGATTATCGAATGCTGACTTGATATCGAGAAGGATCACAGCAGAGAAATTACTCTTTTCTTTTTGTCGTTTCAATTCTTGCATCATGTTGTCTATTGCTTTTCTGTCGATTTCCCTTTTCTAAATCCAAACTGTAGCGGATGGAACCAATTCTGTTTGTTTAAGAAATAACCCATTCTATTTATGAGTATACGTTCAAATATCTTCCCAACGTTCGATAATAATGTTATGGGTCTGTAAGAGTCAAAGTCTTCGGGCTTCCTCCCTTGTTTCAGGAATAATAATAGCATGCCATTTTTGAAATGTTCCGGAAAGGTTCCAATGTCCAAGCATTTATTGAACAAGGTATAGAATAGAGAAGGGAACTTACAATGAAGTTTTTTGATAGTTCTGTTACAAATTCCATCCATACCTGGTGCCTTTCTATTGTTTAACTTGTTAATGATTCTTGTTATCTCCATGTGTGAGATAGTCTTATCTCTTGTGTGCAGTGGAATGTCACGAGATTGGAGATCGGTGTTCCGGATCGGATCTGGATAAATAAGATTTAATTGACGTCCAGCTGCTTGCACAATATCTATTTTTTGGTTATCTTGCAAATGAAGAAGGAGCTGCGGCGGGAAATATTTGTTGTTCTTCGTTGTTTTAAAGCAATTCCCGTAAGGTTCTTTCATTCGGCTGCAATATTCATACCATTGTTTTTTCTTAGTGCTTCTAATTGGTTTCTTGAAAATAGCACGCTTTTTCTTAAATTCTAGTATATATCCTGGTCTGTCATCTTCTTTTACGTAATTTATTTTTCTTTCCATTGCACGAAGTTTCCGCTTTTCTTTAGTCAAATGTTCATTCCACCATGATAATTTGGAAATAGTTTTGGGAACTTTTAAAGTGAAAGTATTACTGCATGCAGTCGTTAAAAGATCCAAGATTTTCTCTACTAAGGTTAGTGATCCTTGATTATTATATGTATCTTGATGTTTCAGCTCGTTCAATAAATTGTTCAGAGGTTCTTGCAGCTTTTTGCAAAGCAACCTTAATTTTCTCTCTGTTACGTGATATCGAGGATAAGATGAAACACAAATGCTCTCAGAAATGCTGATTCGAATGTACTTGTGTTGGCTCAAGGTGTCTTTGTCGCTTATTTCCCACGAAGTAGAAGCCGAAAGCGTTGGAGAATTGCAGAAGGAAAGATCAGGCCATCCTTTAGACTTTCCGTGCACATACGTAGGAGTTTGTAGATCTTGATTGAGTAGTATGAGATGATTCTTTTGTAGAAATTGTAAAATTGTTCTTCCTCTGGAATCTTCATCTCTGTAGCCCCATAACGAGTGATGACCATTCAGATCCGATCCAATCAATATATGTATGCTTTTGTTGCTCTTTATTGTTCTTTCAATTTCATCAATTGTAGAAGATAAGTTTTCGTACGGAGAAGAGTATGCCGAGATGATAATGAGATCACTGTTATTCAGACATACTCTAATAGTTGTGGTGGAAGTTGTATTGCATGCTGTGGCTGGATGAATGTTGGAATTTGTACATACTATTGCAGCTTTATTGTTGGTGGATGATCATCTATTCCAGTGCGGTGGAAGACCGTGCAGTTGTCCATTTTTGGTCGCACGTGCAATTTTTCTCCCTAGTCATTGGATTCAGTCACCCATTTTTGTCAAATGGCTTGTACGTTGCATCGGGTTGATGGCTGTCTTCCTGGGGAGAACGACGCGAGTAATTCGAAACTTGCGAGCACGGGGCAAGGGGAGCCACCACTATAAATCTTTGCTCACTTTTCCGACACAACTCTGCCTCTTTTGAGGGAACGGAAGTAAGGTGCTTTGCATCAGTCCGGGGTTGTGAGCGGTTCTATCTATCTATCTATCCATTTTTGGTGCACGGCTCTTGCAGCATCATGAAATCAATTCCTTCTTTTCCGGCCATTGTTACGAACGATTCGGTTGTGTCCTGTGCACGGTCAGCGTTATACTGTAAAAGTTTGATGGGCCCCTTAAGACTTTGCTGAGACATAATTTTAGTGTGCAGTAGATAAATTTTAGCTTGAAATTGTTTTTTATTCAGGATTAATTTGAATTCGGTGAAATTGCGTTTTTAGACACACTGATTTCGATGATGCGTGCCCTTCTTTTTTCTAAAATTTATATCTTATGTCGCTGGTTATTTCTAAGTGAAATTTAAGTTTGAAGTTATTGGTCACCTCCGAACTTATAATTTTCGCTGCTAATGGATCTGTGCAAGTCAGTACGAGTTGATTTCCATTTGCATCTGTTTTAATAATGTATTCATGCAGGTTACTGTATGTCAGTTGTTCTTCCAAATCATGTACGACTCTATTGATGTCACCATGATCTACGATGTTGAAAGTTAGTCGAGTTCTGTTTATGTCCATATTGCGAAAATTTGTAGTGCGATTCCATCCTGTTCGCTGCTTGGCCAAACTTGCATTTTGTTGGCGATTATACAATACACTACCAGATCCAAACCTGAAAATTGGCGGGTGATTATTCACAGGGTTTGGTTTATTCTGAAGGTATGTAGAGAAATTCTTAGGTTGTGAGATGAGTCGAGGATTCTTTTCCTTGAAAATCTTTCTATCATGAGTCCAATGTTGTGGGTGACCAGAAATATTCTTCTCCGGACAAATGACATATATTGTTTGTCTCAAAAAGTGATTGTTGAGAATAAATTTTCTTATTTTGAGACAATCCTGAATGGTATAGCAGTCAATTGCCGTGCCATTTTTAATATGTCTGATGGCATGGATATTGTTTTCAAATTTCTTTATTATAATTGGACCGATGGTATCAAATTGTTTCGAGTTGGATTTTTTATTTTTGTATAATAATACTGTATGTATTCGTTGTTTTAGATTCTTTTGGTTCCTCCCATAAGTGACTTTTTGAAAGGGCAAGATATTACAATCTAACTCGTCTACAATGACATATGAAGGTGCACTGTCATCTTCGTTTTCATTATGTGAGGTTAACGAAGTGGTTTTTTGTGTTAAAGGAGAAGAAATTCTTGGACATGGAACTTGTATCATCTTCTCTTTCCTAGTTGCCAAAGTTGTGTCGCTAGTTGTAGAGTTTTTTTCTGGAGTATTTGTTTTCTTCTCAACATTGTCCGAAGTCTGAGTAGAAGCATCTTTTAAATCATTATGGGAGCTATGAGCCCATAAATTGACAATTTCCAACAATTTTTCCGCTTTTTTCCGCATTTGAGTTGGAATTCCGAATTTAAACGTCTTGCCTTCGCCTGTGGAATGTCTTATGATTTGTATGATCTCCTGGAAGATGTCCTGGATGTTCAAGACATTATTATTGTAACGCTCTGTGGCAATGATTTCCATCCAGTCTTGTTCAGAGTACTCATGTGATGTGGAGATTATGGGAACATTTTTATTTTTTTCTTTGCTCCCATTAGAATTTGTTGGTTTTCTTTTCAATGAGTCGGATAGTTTACCTTTAACAGCAGGTCTATTGGTCTTTTTGTTGACTTTCTTCTTTGTATGTTCATTATTGTCTTTGTCATCTGGATTCTGTTTAGATTTTTCCCTGTTGGTATTCAGGAACTTTTCAGGACTTTTAAGGTCACGAATAATGGTGCCGTTCTCTGGATCCTGTTTGTCAGATACAACTCGTGGATTTGAATTTTCCGTTGACTTATCAATATCATCTTCGCCTCCCAGCTTATTTCCATCATTAATGTATTTATCATTATTGTTTCAAAATGGTGAGATCATGTAGAATTTGGATGGAATGACATCAGTAGGAGTAAAAACAAATGTCTGTGATCCTAATAACAATCTGGTATTCTGTTTCTCTGACTCAGTTGTCTGTGATCCTAATAACAATCTGGTATTCTGTTTCCTCTGACTCAGTTGTCTGTGATCCTAATAACAATCTGGTATTCTGTTTCTCTGACTCAGTTGTCTGTGATCCTAATAACAATCTGGTATTCTGTTTCTCTGACTCAGTTGTCTGTGCTTCTATTTCCGCTTGCAAAGGTACGTGGTTAGAGACCGATGCCGGGGACGATGACTGTGCATTAGTACCTCCTTCATTATTGAGCTTATATGCATCAGTTAAGTCTACATGATGTCTTTTCTCTTCCATTGATAGCTCGGTGATAATGTCCATGATTAAGTTGTTGATTTCTCCATTGTTTTTTGGAGTAGAATGGTGATCATTCGAAAGTCCAACAATACCAGAGAATATATCTGATACAAGAAAACTTGGAGAGTCCAAAAAGTGATCATCAACATTTTCATCAGTTTGAGCTTCCACCCCAGAAATTTCATCTTGTACCTTCAGTTCAGGGTGTATAATAGAGTCGGTATTGAAATTATGACCATCAGCAAGTGGGTCCTTTTGCTCAGATGTTGTCTCTGTTTTAAGAGAGCCTTCTGTTGTCTCTGTTTTAAGAGAGCCTTCTGTTGTCTCTGTTTTAAGAGAGCCTTCTGTTGTCTCGGTTTCAAATATGGACGACGTAGGTGACATCATTTCAATATGGGAACTATTGAAACACTCCGTCGAACTTTTATCAAAATATTCCGTCATTGAGTCTTGTATTACCTGTTGTTGCGGGTTCCGTTCACAATCCCGACAGACGAAATCCCGACAGGTCAAAATCCCGACAAGTCGAAATCCCGACACGGTCGAATTTAAAAATTCAATTTCACCGTATAAGCCGCACTTCGCGAATTCTGTCGGGATTTGAATTTCTCGCTATGAAGGGCGTTGGGGCGACGATGAGAATGATAAATTGCGATCAAATAAATTTTTCAAATTTTAATTTCGCCGTGTAGGCCGCACTTCGCGATTTCTGTCGGGATTTGAATTTCTCGCGGCGAGGGGCGTTGGGGCGCCGATGAGAA
The DNA here is from genome assembly GCF_987345545.1 of Pholcus phalangioides. NCBI lineage: Eukaryota > Metazoa > Arthropoda > Arachnida > Araneae > Pholcidae > Pholcus > Pholcus phalangioides. The sequence continues at coordinate 33,115,336 of NW_028301604.1, forward strand.
TGATAAATTGCGATCAAATAAATTTTCAAATTTTAATTTCACCGTATAAGCCGCACACCGCGATTTCTGTCGGGATTTGAATTTCTCGCGGCGAGGGGCGTTGGCGCGCCGATGATAATGATAAATTGCGATCAAATAAATTTTCAAATTTTAATTTCACCGTATAAGCCGCACTTCGCGATTTCTGTCGGGATCTGAATTTCTCGCGGCGAGGGGCGTTGGGGCGCCGATGAGAATGATTAATTGCGATCAAATAAATTTTCAAATTTTAATTTCGCCGTATAAGCCGCACTTCGCGATTTCTGTCGGAATTTGAATTTCTCGCGATGAAGGGCGTTGGGGCGACGATGAGAATGAGAAATTGCGATCAAATAAATTTTCAAATTTTAATTTCGCCGTATAAGCCGCACTTCGCGATTTCTGCCGGGATTTGAATTTCTCGCGGTGAGGGGCATGGGGACGCCGATGAGAATGATAAATTGCGATCAAATAAATTTTCAAATTTTAATTTCAAATTTATTATGCATTGCAGTGTGCGAGAGGTGCTGTTATGTCCTGTATACAAAGCAGAGAAACAAAGTTAATTTCGAACAAGAACTCGCCTTAATGCACAGTTTTTGGATTGAAAGATTTTGTGCTCTATTTCCATAAAGTAAGCCCATAGCTATCTCAACAGCATCATCCCCCCAGGTGAAACAAATTTTTCTGAAGCCCCTATCTATCTATACAGGGTGTCCTGTACGTGATAGTGCTACCTTTTCTTATCACCCGTCCGTCGGAGAGGTATAGTTTCAATTTAAAAAATGATCAAAATACTTTTAAAGATTACCCTTTACAAGAGAGTGGAAATATTTTTTTTTCAACGGTTAGCCGATGCGGAGATGAATTTAGGAAAGGAAGAACAATTCAAAACTGTCTTTGCGGTGAATCGAATCCACTTTCTCTGACTTGCTGGGTGAGCGCCTTAGACTGCATTGGCAACGAATATCTCAATCTTACGTTAGAGCTTGTGTGCGCTGAACGGGACCGTACATGGACTGGTGGCAGTGTAACTGCCACCAGAGGCCTGAGTTAGGTTCGACAGTTCATCGCATACAAGTTCCAAGAAAAATTGATATTCTTTGCCTTTGTAGTCTAGTGTGCACCCAGAAAGCTTGAGAACGTGGGATCGATTCCTAGCAAGAGCACAGCTGAATTTTTCTTTCCTAACTTCATCTCGCATCAGCCAACCGTTGAAACCTTCGTATGGATAGCGGAAAGTGATATCATCCTCGGAAAATACAGCGTGTGGCTCAAAACAAAAAAATCTAAATTTTTCTTTGATTTCCCGTCCTTTAACTTCCAATTAGAAAGTTGTTGCATTGTCTCTCCTGATGCCAACAGAAAAATGTTTCTAAGTGCAATATTCGCTAAGATATTTGAATTCACAAACTGGAGAAAAGTTATGAAAAGACAGCAAAAACTAATCGACAAAGCTCCTTCCCCACATTTATGCTGTCCTTTCCATCTTTCCTTCGAATTTTGAATTCAAATATCTCAGCGAACATTGTACTTGTCAACTTATATTTTTTTTGTTGGTCTCAGGAGATACGGTGCAGTCACTTTATAATTAGAAGTTTTAAAAATTTATATTTTTTTTATTTTGTTACACACTGTGTTTTCACTCTCAAAACTGGTACAGGGTAATTTTTGAACGCCTTTTGAGCATTTTTTCAAACTGAAATCATCTCTACCATGGATGGGTGAGGAGACAATGGCCGTACTAACTCTTAAAGGACACCCTGTATGCAACTACACTACCACACAATTTGCATACTCTTTTCAAAATTTTAACCAGATCAAATTGTCACAAGGTCTTCCTGACACTCGAGGCTCCTCAGCAGCAGTGGCATCATAGATTGCTCGTGGTAAAATGATTATTTTCAGACCCAATTGTTTTCACAGAACGACAATCATATACATTTTTTACAACGTACTTTATTACGTATTACACATACTTTGGATACAACGACCCTCTCACTATAACGTTCATTTTGAAGAGACGAGGGGGGTCGTTATATCGAGCGATGACTGCATATACGTATATATATTTATATATGTTACTGTCAAACCTTGAAGTTGGCCACTTCGCGAACTGGCCAGCCCAGTGGACCCGGCCAATGTCCGAATTACGGGCTTTCCCCAGGCCCTACATGTCGATCCCTATATATGAATCACAAAGATATCTATATTCAGATTCTTTCGACTGTTAGAGTTGCCACAGCTAACCATAATAATTACGATTAGCTATAGCTAATTATAAATGGCAATAATTGTCACAAAAAATACTTCAATTCGGTGATAACCTCGAACCATAGGCGTCGATATAGGGATACACACACACAAAAGGCTGGCCAAAGCCCGTATTTCGGACATTGGAAGGGTGAACTGGGCTAGTCAGTTTGCGAAGTGGGCAATTTCGGGCTTTGGCAGTAACATATAAACCGTTATTCTCCTCTCTGGACTGAATCCCCCCAGCTCCCACTGTGGGGCCATGGAAGCTGGGCCCCAAGAATAACACTGCCATGTGCACGGGTTCTGTCTATAGTGAAGTACAAAATGAATCGGGGGGTGGGGTGATGGAAAGGGGGGAATATCCATGAATAAGGAACTAACTATGTATTACACGCACACGCGTCTTCACTAGCGGGGTTTTGGTAATCTGCAAATTCTTCCTTAAGACCAACTTAGAGGTAGAATTTTAAGAAAATTTTTTGGGAGTCTCAACAGTATAAAATAAAACTACTGACAGAATTTTATGTTTATAGCTTCGTAGTGAGAAGGGGGGAATTGGGGATCCGGTCCCTTCGAAATGAGAGAAAATGATTGAAATAAGGTAAAACATGGCCAAATATATTATTTGACCACTTTGTCTCCCCCCACCCACCTCCGAATGAAATTTCTGGATACGGGCCTGAACTTCAGTGGTTGCGGCTCGGCGATGAATCAGTGAATTAATCTGTCAAGACATGTAATTTTATACATATGAATAAAAAGATTTCTCTACTATTACATTGCTTTCGAAAAACCTTGAAAATTTTAAATTAAGATCTTCATGATACGGTCTAACTTTGTGAAATATCATTTGACATTTTAAGTCTATTTGAAACTTGAGCGAGAAAGAATTTCGAAAAATTCTCAAAGAAAATAATAAGGAATAGCAGTATTTGTGGCGGATAGAAAAAGCGATATATGCCAGAAAAAGGCAACCCCAATCCTTTGCTTTTCGTCAAGTTGGAAAAGTAAATGAATTTCCAAATTATTGATCTCCATTGATCATGATATGCGCCACAAACCACTTGCAGCGACAAACGAAAATCCCGACAGAAATCGCGAAGTGCGGCTTATACGGCCAAATTAAAATTTGAAAAATTTATTTGATCGCAATTAATCATTCTCATCGGCGCCCCAACGTCCCTCGCCGCGAGAAATTCAAATCCCGACAGAAATCGCGAAGTGCGGCTTACACGGCGAAATTAAAATTTGAAAAATTTATTTGATCGCAATTTATCATTCTCATCGGCGCCCCAACGCCCCTCGCCGCGAGAAATTCAAATCCCGACAGAAATCGCGGTGTGCGGCTTATACGGTGAAATTAAAATTTGAAAATTTATTTGATCGCAATTTATCATTCTCATCGGCGCCCCAACGCCCCTCGCCGCGAGAAATTCAAATCCCGCCAGAAATCGCGAAGTGCGGCTTATACGGCGAAATTGAATTTTTAAATTCGACAGTGTCGGGATTTTGACCCTGTCGGGATTTCGACTTGTCGGGATTTTGATCTGTCGGGATTTCGACCCTGTCGGGATTCTAACCGTGTCGGGATTTTGACTTGTCGGGATTTCGACCCTGTCGGGATTCTAACCGTGTCGGGATTTTGACCTGTCGGGATTTCGTCTGTCGGGATTGTGACTTGTCGGGATTATGACCCACACCCCTGTTGTTGCAGGTAGGATCTAAGATAATAGCTTGACTTCCTCCCCATTTTTACTAATGATGCCTCGTTGTAATTACAATCCAAGTCCAGTGAGACATCAAATTCTGTGTGATTTTTCATAATTTTTATTTGAAGGTGGGTTAAATAAAAAAATGGTTTCAAAAATATACGAAGAACACTTTTTTTTTCTTTTTTTTTTTTATAAATTTTTCAAATTTTGCAATTTATGAAATGTAAAATTGGATGGCAATCATTTTAGCTATATATACATATAAGTTAGTATGCAAATTTTTTGCTTTTCTTCACAACCAATATACAAATTGTCACATCCAACCCGGTAACCCGCGAAATTGACAAAAATTACTAAGCTGCAAACACAGAAAATTATAGGATATCAAAGTAATGTACAAATTAATTAAAGACCGTTCCAAAACGAACAAATGAAATCGAGCCAACAGTTTTCAGGATAGTAATGTCGGTGGCAACAATTTTGTACTTTAGCTAGGGCAGATCATTGATATAACCACAAATACAAATTTTCCAAAATATTGTATGGCAGACAATAATACCAGGGGCAAAAAACAAGAGGAACATGTTGCATTGGGCTTCTATTAATTACAGCAATTTATATTTGATATAATTTTGAACTCAACTGGCAGTTTAGCTTTTGTTTACATTTTCAACCATAGAGGTCGCCCATGTTCGTTGTCGCCGAAAAGTTTTTTTCTTTTTTGGAAGGGGGGGGGGAGACACAGGCACATTCACAGTTACTATGTTGACAGTTATTTTTCAATTATGTTTAAATGAAATCCGGAGGCGTATTTATTCATTTTCGATGAAAGTTAGAAGAAACTCACCCAATGTTTTTTCTCTTTCCAATCTCTTTCTTTCAACTCAGACCCAACGGTGACCGTTAACACTTCGCCACGGTGACAGCCTCACGATGGAACAGCAATAACTTTTGAATTTGTAGACAGATTCCCTCAAACAAACACCAGAACACTCCTCACACATTCCTACGTACATTACCTACATTTTATTGCACAATTTTTTATTATAAACTATTAAATAATCAACAAAAGCACAGAGCGCTGAAGACGGTGACTGACGATGACGACTCTAGATGGCGCTCTAGGGATCCTGTCTGGGATCTCTCACCGGCCGTCCATTCTGAATTTACAGTGAGAAAAAAAAATAATATTATAAGAATTCTCCTATATAGGCTGGATTTTGTCAGCCCATCCTTCGTCTTCAGCAGTGGTAAAGATGCTTGTCTTCCACTACGAAGGTTACCATCAAGGTCCATGGGTTCGAATCCGGGCATAGAACATTCGAAGCAAGTTCTTTACCTACCGAGCCTAGGGCGACCACCGATGGATGGAGACTTCATTTCCCACCCAACTCCACTGGTTGGGAATTGCCGTATGGCGATATATGGGCCATGGTCGAAAATGTTTTATACGACAGAAGCTACTCATATGGGCTTTTTAAACAGGTGACAAATAAAAAGAGTGAGCATGCCTGCTTGTCAAGTTTGCAGTTTCGTCTAAAGCCACCTAAAGGGATGTCCCCCCCCCAAAGGCAGGGCTGACAGGGATCCAGCCCTGGGGCCCTTGATGATTCTAATCAGTTTTTTACAATTATAAATTCATTTTAGAGTGACCTTTCGAAGATTCCAATCTGAGAGCCCGGCTGCAAGATGTGGGGGCCATGCTTAAGGGCATGGGAAGATTGGTCCTCTCGTGGTGCAGCAGGGATCCTGGCTGGGATCTCTCACCGGCCGTCCATTCTGAATTTACAGTGTGGGAAAAAAAAGAAAATTATAAGAATTCTCCTATAGACTGGATTTTGTCAGCCCATCCTTCGTCTTCAGCTCGTCTTCCACTATGAAGGTTACCATCAAGGTCCATGGGTTTGAATCCGGGCATAGAACATTCGAAGAAAGTTCTTTACCTACCGAGCCTAGGGCGACCACCGATGGATGGGGCCTTCATTTCCCACCCAACTCTACTGGTTGGAAATTGCCGTATGGCGATACATGACCGGAGTTGGTGTGCGGTGTAGTAGCCCATCCTTCTGGGGGGCCATGGTCGAAAATGTTTTATACGAGCAGTGTTCGGCCTCAGCTTGATGCATGGAACTGATTATTAAAAAAAGGCCGGAGTTTCCGATCCCTTCTGCGGAATAAAAAATATATTTTTTGTATTAAAATAATGTGCCGTAAGTGCTCAAGCAGCCGGGCCGTCTTAAGAGCATCACGGGCTTTCCCGGGCCAACTGATTTTTCTGAGGCCCTACCACGTAAATTCTGGAAAATTTCAACCAGATCTTATTTTTGTGAATGTAATGCGACAATGCCTTAAGACGACACTGTCGAACAGCCGGTGTTTACGCAACAAAAACACTGCGATGACGACGTTATCGAGAGCACTGCCGTGGCGCTTTTAGTGAAATTTCTAGGAAGCCAAAATAGCTCTAAAGACGCCAAACGGGAAAGCACCGTTGCTAATGCGCTATTCTCGATGGGCAGTTGCTTTACCTAAAAGTAAAGAATAGAATCGTCCGACGTAACGTGACGTAGCCAGTGTTCTTCTCGTGATCGGTGGACTATACTAGAACTCCTTAATACACGCCTTATATGAAGGCGTCTTAGACTATACAAACTGCACCACCTCGCCGTTCACAAACAAAAAAGAAACTGATCAACTATAAAGAAGACTGACTCATGGCACAAGAACAGTATAATGCCGTGGAAATCGAACGATTTAAATTGAGAATGAAATCGATTATGAATTTTTCTGATTTATTATATTTATTTTATACAAAAATTGCAACGTTTTAAAGACAAATAAATTCGACCAATTGAATTTATTTGTCTTGAAAACGTGGCAATTTTTGCATAAATTAAAACCAGGTAAACTGATAATATTTTTGTGATAATATTATTTATTTCAATATCGATTTAGGATTTTATATTCGAATTAAGATTTAATATGTAATATAGGATTATATGCTTGATTTCCGATTTTATACGTAGATTGTGATCTCGCAACTGATTTTATACTTATATTATACTAATATACTTAGATTATGATTTTATAGTTGTGATTGTAATGTATATTTTGTAATGTATGCTTTTTATGAATACATTGCCAGAGGTATCCAGTCCGTGAGGACAATGAGCCGATATTGCCATATGGCGATGTGGCCTGGGTATCTTTCGGTTTGACGGTACAACGACATTATCTACTATGATAAACCCCTCTATAACACGATATTTTTAGATTTTTGAAATAGCTACAACAATATTTTTTATATTTTGTTCAAATTCGTTTTGAATTTAATTTTAACTTCGCCACTTGTTCTCGTTCTTCTGAAGGCGTCTGATAACATCAATATTTTGCACTAAATGATCATCGAAAGCTCAAGTTATTTGCATTGCTGCACTCTGTGTACGACACAAAAGCGCTATGCGGTAAACTTCTTTACAGGGTCAATACACATTTAAGTGAATTTTATAAATAAACTAATCAATTACAATTTTTTGTAACGAATAAATACATAAAAGCGCATTTTCCGATGATATTAACAATGCCGATATAGAAAAAATCACAACAATAGCGTAAATTGGATCCATTCGAACGACGAATTTGACAAAGTCAGCAAGCAGTGCCTGGTTATAGTGACGGACTCGCGATGCGTGGTTCCGAGTTCGAACCCCATAGTGGTGGTCGGCTGAAGTTGGTTTTCTGTGGTTCCCAACTTCAAGGCGCGAATGCGAGCCGATCTCCCCGTTAAAAAGTCTCGCAACAGAGAGCAACAGGCCTACAACGTTACAAATATTCAATCATTACACTTCACTCACAATTTGAAGTATAGATGGCAGCACTGAAATATCATACACAACACTAGCTACACATTCATACTGTTAGGTGTACGCACTCACTTTGTTCCAGACTCTGCCACGAAGCTGGGCTGGAAGAGATCTCGGCAACGGGATAAGTCCGGTGGCAGAGACCCTGGCATTCATTCATTCATTCATTCAGCAAGCAGTGCCGTCTGAACGCATGGACCCACCCGAGCACGGCCCGGGGGCCTTAAGAGAAGAGGGGCCTCACAAAAATGGGAAGTAATTGAAATTTTCGAGAATTCTCTAGGTTGGGCCTCGGAAAAATCAATTGGCCCGGAAATCCCATGATGCTCTTAAGACGGCCCTGTCAGCAAGCAAAGCACCACATCGAAAGAAAGTTCTACAGGAAATGATCGAAAGAACTTACTGTGCATGTGTACCAATTTTCGGCAGACCTGTACCCCCCAAATGCTTACAGTAGACTTTCTCACCCTCTCGGGATAACGTTGAAAACATAGGGAGAGAAAAAATTCTGAAAGGTCATATGGCCATCAAAACAATTGAAACCCATTTCTTCGGGACTCTCCACATCTGCGTATTCTCAGAAAGCGGTAATAAACAAATCACCTAACTGTCCACTCTAAATGGTCATCAGCCATCTCACTGGCAATTTTCGTATACGTCAGCAAGACGTATGCTAGAACTGTTGCAGGGACGCTTTTTCACTGCATACAAAAATTTTGTGCGCATTTGACGGATATAAATTACGTTTTTCTTTTTTCAAAAGTTTCCGAGTTTTAGTCGAAGTGAAAACGTCGAATAATTGAGGTTTTACGTTAAATAAATGAATGAAATATTTTAACATTAAAATGTATTTGTTGTATAAAATGTATTGTTACCACAATTGCTACCCAAGTTAAACGTTGCATAAACATGAAAGTTGTATAATTGAGTGACGTATGAATGAGGTTACTCTGTAATTTGTAGATATGCCCTATTAAAAATAATCGTTTTTAAACTTTATGAAACACAATTCAACAAACATCGCAACTGGCCTCGATGCAGGGACAAACTCCTCTGACATAGATTTATTACAGTTAACTCTTAATGCTCAAAATAAAAATTTAACAAATATTCAAATTTTTAGTTTTGCTTACCGTTCTTTTGGGCGAGAACCGTAGGATTCATCCACGTGGGGAAAAAAAATCAATCCTTTATGTACGCAAACTCCTTCAACTATTTTACTAGAAGATTTCGAACAACTGTATTTTTGTAGACGCGAACCGTAAATATTTTTCTGTTCAACAATATCGTCTGTGAATAGAAGTTTTAAGGGGAGATGTGTCCTCAAGACAGTACAGCGAATAAAAAAGGCCGATGCGGAATGTAGCCTTTTTTTTTTCATAAGCAAGGAAAAAACCCCTTGATTTGTTCGGACTGGGAGAGGGAGGGGATTATTAGAGGGGAAGTGAGCGAAATCACGTGATTCAGTACACACGTCATTACAGCCATTTCGTACAATACTTTTTGCGGGAAAACGCTTTAAACTGAAATCTGGATGAGTAATCAGTAATAAGAGTTGGCACCAGAGAGTCGCAGAACCCAAGGAGGAAAAAGTAATGCGGGATCCACTGTATACAAAAGCTTGCAGCAAAGCTGTCTCAGTATCGTAACCCGCCCACGAGAGTGGGGCTGGCGGAGCTTCAGGCCTGGGGCTAGGACCATTCTTGTCATCTTTTGTCTTTTTTCCACACTATTAGTTCACTATAGAGGGGGTCCGCTGAAGAGCACAGCCTACGGGCCCCTGTTCCAGGATGTTGGGGGATGAGGGGTTCATGCGCTTTATCGGCACCCAGAGGCAATTTCACTGTGGAATACGACGTCTGTTTACTCCAATTTTCATTCTATCGAGACATTATGGCCTTCCACGAACTGAAACAGCAGGGGTCGCGCGGTGGCCCTTTAGGTCCCTACACACGCTAGACGACTAGATAAGGATTATTCTAGTGGCCTCCCTTAGGCTGGGACCTGACTACGGCGCGGTTGCACGCGGTTGAGGTTGCGGGGGGGAAGGGATCATCTATAGTTTTATTCTGTCAACGCACAGATACAACTGCAACCGCTGAGCGCGGTTCTTTCAACCGAGAAAATCCACATTTTTTGGGACGGTTGGGGTAACCGGAAAGCTGTCATCATGTATTGCAAAGGCTTGAGCTCCCTGATGACGGTTCGGCTGGACCTGCGGTTGCTCTCTTCCATTGTGTATTAAGTGGTTTGACAAGGAGGGTGATGGGATTTCGGATGCACTGGACAAAGGAATTGCTCCCCTTCTCAGGCTGCCATAAAAAAATGAGAGGAGAAGACAAATTCGAGGAACTGTATGGTGAAGTTCCATGCGACGGAAACTAATTCTTTGTTTGGCGCTTTTGCACTGATAACAATAAAAAAAACCAATGAAGAAAAAGTTAAATTTTTCTAACTAGTGAAATTTTTTTGCTTTCCTACATGAGCATACATTGAAACTTGGTTATAATGACATTCATAAACTAACGTTGGAAACGCCTAACTTTTTATCTTTTGCTCCCAACACAAGATGGAGTTGATGTCAACTTTCGCTTTTCTTTTCTTGTGTATTTCTTATTATTATTATGTCTCTCTCCCTCTCGAAGGGGAGAAATGTGTAAGAGTGTATGTAACAACCCTCCAGTGGGAGGTTGTCTTATGTTAGTCCCCTGCGTGTTATTGCGCGCATTATTGAATCACCCTTCTCACAGAATTAAAATTTGTTGAGTTTAGAAACACAGGTGTGTGTTTGAGTTCATGGTATTGACCATGGCCGTTGGTCCGTCATCGCAGGAGCACCAGTGAACCTATAGATTGATATTTGATTAGTGAATCGAGCATCAGTGAACCTATAGATTGATATTTGATTAGTGAATCGAGCATCAGTGAACCTATAGATTGATAGTTGATTAGTGAATCAGCTCAACTTTGGATACTTTGGATACTCAACTTTTCTACACAAGAAACTGTAAGTAGAATTTCACCAAATTCATATTTCGATTCGCACGATGGCGAATTTAACTGTGTTGAGTCGACGTAAGGGCAACGTCAAGGCCCAAATCACCAGACTTGATAAATTCTTGTCAGATAATGAAAGTGCTAGTGAGGCAGTAATTAAATGCAGAAAGGAAACATTAAACACGACAAAAAACAGTTTTGAAGAGTTGAAATTGAAATATTATGAAGTGTTAAAAGATGATGAGTTCGAAGTTCTAAATGTAGAGCTCTGTGAAATTGAAGTAAAATTAGAGTACACTGAAATCCGTTTGAATTTGTTGAGTTTCGTTCCCAGTAAAATCGAAACTAATACTTCTAAGCAAAACGTAAAACTGCCAGAAATTCCCCTGCCACAATTTAGTGGTAAATATTAAGAGTGGACCTTGTTCAAAAATCAATTCAATTCTCTGATCACCGAAAATATTAACCTTTCCGATGTACAAAAACTGTATTATTTACAAGCTGCCTTGAAAGGTGAAGCTAGACAAGTTCAAAGCATTGAAGACACCTTTGATTCATTATTCTCTGCACTAGAGAAACGGTTTGAAAACAAACGTTTAATTGTTGATACACATATCAATGCATTAATTTCAATCCCTAAAATCACCCAAGAGTCATCTAAAGATTTGAGAGCCTTGCTAGACAACGTTCTAAAGCACCTGAGAGCATTAAACATTGCAAATCTTAAAACAGATGCTCTGAGTGAAGTAATATTATCCAATTTAATTCTCAGAAAATTGGACAGAGAAACAAGAAAGCAATTCGAAATGACCCTAGAATCTACAGAAATTCCTAGATGGGACAGTTTGATTTCATTTTTGGAAAGCAGATGTCAATTTTTGGAAGGTATCACGCGAACCATTCCCGTCCGTGAGCCTCACAATTCACCTATAAATAAATCGAGGACGTTTGCTGTAAAATCCTCTAGCTACGGGAAATCATGTCCTGTATGCAAAATAGAACACTCCATCTATAATTGTTCTGAGTTTCATAGGCTAAGCATTAATGAGAGGCAAAATATAGTGAAAAAGAAACACCTGTGTTTCAATTGTTTAAATGACTCCCATACAGTAAATGAATGTATGTCCAAGGGCTGTAACATCTGTGGTTACAAACATCACACCCTCCTTCACAGAGTTAAGAGAAATGACTTGTTAGAAGACAAAACAAAAAAAGAAGGAAAGTCGCCTCCGCAAGCATCAAACGTACTCCCGCTTGCTGATAAACAATCCGATGAGATGGGGGAAGTCAGTCACACATCGTCCCTCATAAACAGCACTCGTCGACAAGTGACAAATAACTACGTTCTCCTGGCTACTTCAGTGGTATACGTGAGGGATTCACGAGGTTGTTTACAACCATGTAGAGCGCTGTTGGATAGTGCATCGCAGTCAAGCTTTGTCACTACCGAATGCGCAAAGAGACTTGGGCTGAAAAGAAATAAAACTTTCGTTTCTGTGTCTGGGTTGAGCGGCTTACCAGTAAACATAAACCAGAAACTGTATGTGGTAATTTCATCTTCAGATGACAAGTATAGGCACTCATTGGAGTTGCTAATAGTTCCGAAAGTGATGGGTTTCAGTCCTTCCAGATATATCAACAAATCTGAAGTTTCCCCTCCAGAGAATATACGGCTAGCAGATCCCGACTTTAATGTTCCGCATAGAATCGACATTTTATTGGGTGCCGAAATATTCTTTGAGATTTTATGCGAACATCGGATTACCACATCTAAATTATCGTTGCAAGAAACTGTTTTTGGTTGGATAGTTTGCGGTGCTGTTCAAAACCAAACCGAAAGTAATGTCCGATATTGTCACTTATCAAATGAATTAGAACATTTAGATAACACCTTGAAAAGATTCTGGGACTTAGAATCCGTAAACGAAAACAAGCTTATTGAAAGTACTGAGGCATTTCTTTGTGAAAAGCATTTTTGTGAGACTCATTCCAGAAATGAGGCAGGTAGATATGTAGTGCAACTACCTCTTAAATCAGATCAAACACAATTGGGAGATTCTTTGGCCATGGCTAGTAGAAGATTGAACGCAACGTGCAAACGACTAGACAAGGATGAAGATATGAAAAAGCTTTACGTGTCCTTCATGAAGGAGTATGAGGATTTGGGACACATGGAAGAACTCACCTCTGTTGCAGTTCATCACAACACCTACTATATGCCACATCATGGCGTTCACCGACCTGATAGTGCGAGTACAAAACTTCGCGTTGTCTTTGATGCATCAGCCGTCTCTTCTTCAGGGGTGTCTCTTAACAATTTGCTCATGAATGGTGGAACTATTCAACAGGATTTATTCTCAATTATGATGAGATTTCGTCAACATAGATATGCTTTCACCGCCGACATTGTCAAAATGTATCGGCAAATTCTGGTTGAATCCGACCATTGTGATTTGCAGAGAATCGTGTGGAAAGAAAATCTGAACGATCCTGTTAAGGTGTTTAGATTATTGACCGTCACCTACGGTACAGCTTGTGCTCCGTATTTAGCTACACGTGTGCTGAAACAACTTGCGCTAGACGAACAATATCGGTATCCTTATGCGTCCAAGATTGCACTCTCGGACTTTTATGTGGATGACATCTTGTCTGGTGCACATGAGCTACATGACGCTCTAGAGCTTCAGCGTCAATTGATACAGATGCTCAAAACTTGTGGAATGGCACTTCACAAGTGGTGTTCCAATTCGACACTGCTAAACGCAGTCAACCATGGCGAGAATAGATATAGTTTTGATGACAAAGACAATGTCACTGTGAAAACATTGGGCTTGGCTTGGAATCCCTAAAAGGACTATTTCACGTTCAAGGTAAGCTCAAACCTATCTTCCGATTACACCAAACGCACCGTTCTCTCGGATATAGCGAGACTGTTTGACTCTTTGGGTTTGCTAGGGCCTATCATAGTTAAGGCAAAAATATTCATGCAGCGTTTGTGGCTGTTGAAATTGGACTGGAATAATACGCTTCCAAAAAAGGAAGCAACCGAATGGTGCAAGTTTATTACTGCCCTGCATGTTGTTAATGATGTATGCATTGATCGTTATTGCTTAGCTGGTGAAGGTAGATCAATTGAAATACATGGATTCGCCGATGCTGCTTCTGAGGCTTATGGCGCAGCAGTTTACGTGCGGTGTCTTTCTGAAAATGTGTACAATGTTAAGCTGTTGTGTAGTAAGTCAAGAGTGGCTCCACTCAAGGTGACTACTATACCTCGTTTAGAATTGTGTGCAGCAGTGTTGCTGTCCAAGTTGATCAGTAAGGTCGTAGAATCTCTAAGATTAGACCTTAAGAAAATTATTTTGTGGTCAGATTCAAAAATTGTTCTGGCATGGATCAACACCTCACCTCATTTGTTGAAAACTTTTGTAGCCAATAGAGTGGCAGTTATTCAGGAAATAACTAGTGGGTATAAGTGGTACCACGTTAGATCCGAAGACAATCCAGCAGATCTGGTGTCGCGTGGCTTGTCTCCTGACAAATTAATTCACAATGAATTGTGGTGGAGCGGTCCTGATTATTTGAGATCAGAACTTAGTTTTGATTTGGATCCGCCTACGTTGGCAGCAAAGGATGAGACATTTGCTAGTGAATTCAAGAAATCCGTTGAACATTTATTGGTAGCAAGTGTTGATGATGTTATAACACCCATAATAACGAAAGCCAGCAGATACACAGCCATCATTAAAATAGTTGCTTACGTGCTTAGATTTTGTTCTAATGCCAGATCTAAGACAGATAAAAAATCAGGTCCACTCACTGCCCAAGAACTTGACGTGGCAAGAATAAAAATAATCCAGATAGTTCAAAGGGAATTCAGTGAGGAATTGAGGAACTTCAGGTATCGTGTATAGAAATAGGTGAGGCACCTATATGCACAGGTGTTACCTCTAACGCCTTTTGTAGATTCTCAGAATTGACCCTGCCCTTTTGGGCAGTGGTACCTTGAGAAGGAGTGGCAGATGGATTTATCATTGGTATGTAGACATCGGGGCAGCAGCGAGATTCCAGTAAGGGATTGTAGTCTGGGACCCAAAGGGGAGGGGGTGTGACGTTTAGGAGACGGAACCAATGAGAGGGAAACAGGAGGAAATTGGACGAGAGAAGGTGGTTGAAAGAGACAGAACGAACTAGGTCTTGATCAGAGGTGGTTGTCCGGGGTTTTTTGGAGGAAAGTGGAAGAAGCGGAAGATGACGAAAGTCTGGGGTAAGTCTTGACCTATTGCTTTCTCCATTCCTCTCTCGCTCAAGGATTAGTAGCATAAAACAAATGTACTGATTTATAAGCATGTAATTTAAATACATCCTCATATATACATTATTTGTTATAGCTGTAAATAAATAATAATTTACTCCGACCTGAGGACAGGATTGAATAATTGAGTGGTATTAATTGACCTCTCGAGTATCAGCCCCAGACGCTGAGAGCAGCTCTGGGACATAAATGGTGCCGCTGACCTTGCCATTGCCATGACTGATATGATATTCTGATATTCTATTCATTGAGGTTTCACGAAAATTTATTCGTTCAAATATTTTAATGCATAGTGAAGTAAATTTTTGAATTATTTGTTTTTTTTATTTACATATTGTATTTATATTTGACATGGCAATGGACGAACTTAGTAGTAGTAACGGTTCACGTTCGCAATCGAGTACAATTCCTGGTTATATATCATTACTTCCAATGTTTAGTGGGTCTGAGGCAGATTTTTCGGCGTCCTATTTCATTTCGCAGTTAGAAGAAGTAGCTGATTTAGCGGGTTGGAATTCCCAAGAGAAAATTATTGTGCTGAAATCTAAATTATGCGGGAAAGCTGCTGAATTTCTGGCAAATAATCCAGAATTAAGGGTAGAGCAAAATTTTTTGACATTCAAGAAAGCATTTTTAGAATTTCATGAACAGGAACTCCCTCTAGTTCATAAATTAAGAGAATTTACATTTTGTCAGCAGAAAAAAGGGGAGACGGTGAGAAAATATGCTTCTAGAATACGCAGGGCAGCTTTTGGTCTCTTACAGAGCGATGGTGAATCCAATGCAGCAGCAGAAAAATTGGCTGATAGAACACGGCTGTCCCAATTTCTCGCGGGGCTGACTCCAACTATACAGCTACCGGTAATGAATCAAAACCCAGCAGATTTTGATAGTGCAGTACGCATTGCCGCCTTAATTGAAGGAAATGAGAAAGTTTTGTCTAAATCACATTGTGATGTGAATGCATCGAGTGCACAAAATGTAGAAACCTCAAATTCTAAAATTATGGAGGAATTATTAGCCACAGTTCTCCACCAGTCTCAGAGACAGGGGGAGTTGATTGAGAAATTAACTGAGGAACTTGCACAGGTAAAAGCTTCAATGTCTGTCTCACCTTTCGCACGTCCTTCTCGAGACAATAATACAGTTAGATACAGACGAGATTTGAATCGGAGATTCAATGGCAATAATCCAGCCATTGCGTGCTATATCTGTGGGGGACCTCACGTAAAGAGATTTTGTCCGATAGCCGGACACCAACGCACCCAGCAGTTAAATACCAGCAATTTCTCCGGAGCTAATTATTTTTCACCAAACACGACCGGGCAAAATTTCCATGGAAGTGAATTTTTTCAAGGAAATCCCGTGAACCAAAATTTTGAACGAAACCAGCAGGGACCTCCGACAAACAATTGACAATCAAGTGGGGAAAATCCAGTAGCTCGCCGTTCAGTCCCGACGTGTCACGCAACGTCTTCCAATGTACAGGTTTTTCCCCTTCCTATTATAAAAGTAAATGCTTACGATGAAACGTTTTCAGCATTATGTGAACAAAAGGTCATTTCAGTAGCCACTGCAGAGTTCCCAGTCGGTAGTGAAATTCTCATCACACCCCTTGATAAACAACAAAATAGTGATATTAGAATTGACCCTTTCGGTAGGCACAGTAGATGACCAAGGAAAAGTTAAGGTGTTAATTTCTAATATGTCCGAGGTACCCCGTCACTTAAATAAAAGTATGAAATTAGGAACTGCTCGAGCTTTTGATGAGGACAAAAATTGTTTGGAAGAACCAGTGCCCTTGACAAAAAAGAATTTACCCCCCTTATCTAGAAAAGATTTCAATTTAGGCGATGTGCCTGGGGAGCTTAGCGTTCAGTTAGAAGCACTTCTTAAGCAATATAGTGATATTTTTGCCCGAGACATTACGGAGTTGGGTCGCACATCTTTAGCAACCCACAAAATTCCTTGGAACGGTCAACCTATTCAGACGTCACCAAAATACCGTACACCTTATGCCCTCAGAGGGGAACTAAAACGTCAAATAAATGATATGTTAGAGGCAGATATTATATCTAAATGCGTAAGCTCTTGCCCAGCTCCGACTTTGATGGTGAAAAAAAACAAGGTGGATATAGGATGTGTGTGGATTTGCGACGCACAAACATGGCAATTGAAAATGATAGTTATGCTCTACCATTACTTCAAGACATATTAGCACAACTCGATGGTGCACAAATTTTTAGTAATTTAGACCTGACGTCTTCATATTATCAACTAGAAGTTGCACCAGAAGATAGACCGAAGTTAGCGTTTTGGAACGAGGAGGGGGTTTTCCAATTTAACACGGTGCCGATGGGATTAAAAACTGCCCCTTCTGCGTTTCAGCGAATGGCTGATGCATTCATTTCCGAACTTCATGATGATAAAATATTTTGTTTTATCGATGATGTGCTTATAGCGTCAAAAACTGCTGAAGAACACTTACATAAACTCCACAAGGTTTTTGAAATGTTGCGCAAATATAATTTACGGTTAGCACCTCAGAAATGCGAGTTCTTTCGTGCCGAAATAAAGTATTTGGGCCATATTATTGTGTCACAGGGCATTCGACCACATGACGATAATGTGAAAGCCATTGTTGATTTCCCAGCCCCTAAAACAGTCAAAGAAGTTAGGAGATTCCTCGGCATGTGCGGATTTTTTAGACGTCATATCCCATATTACGCGTTGAATGCTAAGCCGTTAACAGATTTAACCGCGAAAGGCGTTAACTTCCGATGGACTGAAGTTGAGCAGAATGCCTTCCAGCATTTAAAAGCTGCTCTAATCAGTCCTCCCGTTTTAGCATATCCAAAATTTGATGAACACTTTTATCTCGGATGTGATGCTTCTAAAATAGCCATTTCTGCATATTTATATCAAATACATGAAGAAGGTCCTAGACCAATAGCATTTATGTCAAGAAAACTGAAACCTCCAGAGAAAAATTACCCGGCTATTGAATTAGAGCTATTAGCAATCATGGAGGGTATCAATTATTTCCGCTCATACCTTATAGGCAGACACTTCACGGTGGAATCAGACCACAAACCATTGAAATACCTTTTGTCTTTGAAGACTGGTAACCCCCGATTAGCCCGGTGGGCTCTCAGTCTTGGTGAATACAGCTTTGATGTTACCCATAAAGCGGGAAGTCAAAATCTGGTAGCGGATGCTCTTTCTCGACAAGCAGCACTACACATAACAAGCATTACACAGAAACAAAACTTTACGTCAGATAGCACTACACGTACACGCACATCCCCGCATGTACCGATTCGTTGGGGGGGTTCCGCGGGGGGGGGGTGCATGTGTGGGTAGCAGTAGTAGGTAGGGGCTCGGGATCCATGATGTTCTTAACTCAGCCACCTCGTTGGGCAATTTGCCTGTTGTGGCGTTGTATTTGTATTTGTATAATCACCGTAGATACAAAGGAGCAGCGGCAAAAGCGTATTCGAGAATTGCAAAAGACAGATCCACAATTATCTCCTATAATGCAGTCTCTGACCGAACAAACCCCTTTGGCAGTTAAGAAAGTTTCGGACGCGTTCTTTTTAAAAGACGGTATTCTTTGTCACTACGCCCCAAGTCACATCCGACCGATTCGTGCGGAATATATAGAGCAAGTTGTTATTCCCTCAGCTATGAAAAGAGAGATCTTTGAAGAAGTTCATGATAACCTGGGCAGCCATTTAGGCTTTGAGAAAACGTTTGAGAGGTTACGTTCTTCGTACTTCTGGCCTAACTATTACAGTGACTGTCAGAAATACGTAAAAAGTTGTAGAATTTGTATCGAAAGCCGAGGTTATCAAGCGAATAAGAAAGCCCCATTAATGAGAAATTTTCAGCCCGACTACCCTTTCCAACTTGTATCAGTAGACATCATGGGACCATTTCCTATTACAGAAAGGGGAAATAAATATATATTTGTTATGATGGACGATTTTTCTCGATTTGTAGAAGCGGTGGCATTACCAAACACGAGGTCTCAAATGTTAGCAGACACCTTTTATTCGGAAATCGTTTGTAGATACGGTAAGCCCGATTACGTTCTAAGTGATAGAGGTGCGAATTTGCACGCATCTGTATTCAAGGAAATGTTAGATAAATTAAACATTCGGCAGTTAAGTACGTCTTCTTATCACCCAAGCACTAATGGCAAAAATGAAAGAAGTCATGCTACCATAGGTCACACGTTATCATGTATGGTAAACGAAACATCAGAATGGGATCAATGGCTTCCACACATTTTAATGTCCTATAGAAGTTCTATTCATTCGAGCACATTGGACACCCCGTTTTTTCTATTATTTATGCGAGACATGCCAATCTACCCTGATATACTACAAGACTCTAGGTTAAGTTATTTTGCGTTTGACAACTACGCTGAGCAGATTTTACCTAGAATGCGCCGAGCGCACGAGATAGTACGAAAAAACATGCAGCTGGCGGTAGAGAAACAAGAGTATTATCGTTCTCGGGTGGCAACAGATAAAAACATAAAGGTGGGAGATTTAGTTTATGTATATTTTCCGAACATACAAAAAGGGGAATCACGACATCTCACCAGGAAATCAAAGGGACCCTATCGGGTGGAGGAGCAACGGTCCCCAGTTCTATTCAGTGTAAAAAATATCAATAATCCTCGGGATACTCAGCTAATTCACGTTGATAGATTAACAAAAGTTAACCTAGCAAGGGAATTTTTGGACGGGGGGAGAAACATGGAAAATACAGAAGTAAAAGTTATAGAGGATCCTATACCACAAGAATCAATACCGTTTGAGGGCAATAACACAGTTCCAAATGAAGGGGATGATTCCGATAGTAATATCCTAGAAGACACTGGTGACGACCAACTACAGCTACTTGCATCCCTGCCTTTTGAATACCTACAGCCTGAAGTTAGGAGACAATTTGATCTTGAAACTGTTTCAGAAGATGAGGGGGATCCGATATCTCCCATTATACCCACAACCTACCCTAATCAAACACGTCCAGTAACTCCTCTCCCGCCAAGCTCTACTCATACGTATAATCTAAGAGATAGAGATGAAACAGGGCGAGCAAAAACGGCGGTTCAGGTTAGAACAATGCGTACCACAGGGACATCAAAATATAACGAGACAGCTGGCCTTGCTTCAAGTAGTAATTCTGCTCATTCGTCTCCCAATTTCATTCAAGGGACCTTGAGCCCAGATTCTGACCAGGGATGGTCAGAATGGTTTTTCTCACGGATCAGACAACCACTAAACATAAATGGAACCGAGAAAACAAGATTAGACCGCAATTGATCGTATTTATAGTGCAATAGCAATTTTAGAATATAAGCTCATTTAACTTTTCATGTGAATTTTTGTTTTGTCCTCGATAACAATTTTGCTGTGCGTATCAAAATATTTATTCTCAAAAAAAAAAAAAAAAAAAAAAGTAATAATATTGTAATGAGCTGAGAGAGAGTGGTGATGGCAATTAGTTGTAAGACTTCACCCTTTTTATTCATTTCGCTGATTCAAAGTGAGCCTGCATGTCTGAATGTAGAATTCTCCATGCCGAATTCAAAGACAAACTCGTTTACGATGAGATCACCTGAACTATCATGGTTTCACATCTCTGCACTAATCGTCTTCACAGCTCCGAAACCGGTACTGGCTCAATGTTGTGCTCGTAAAGTTTACCGCTCGACTCGAGGTATAACGATCCGATATGTCAGAAAGTGCTACATACCTCGACGCAACCCGTGACTGGTAAAATTCAGGAACCCAATAAGCTATATGAAAAACAACCCTGCTATAGTTTTCGTACTGCGGTTGGAAAGCTGTGTCTTAGGAATGGATTCATCTCATCAGGGCATCAACAGATGCATAGTTGTGGATCGCGAGTAGTGTGATCGTAGTGTCATCGTAGACAGCAAGCGATGCTGTCTATTATCGTTGGTAAAACTCAGGTGAAGATGAACTGATCGATTGTAGAGAACTTTTCGATACAATTTGGATATTTCTTCATGCATCTATAAGAATTAGAGTGCTATTTGGTTTATGTGTGTGTGTGTGTGTTTTTTTTCAGCTTTGTGAATAACTATCGTCATATATTTTATTATCTCTCATTACAATTATATAATTTATACAAAAATTGCCACGTTTTTAAGACAAATAAATTACTTTATTTATTTGTCTTTATTTTATTTATTTGTAATTTATTTGTCTTAAAAACGTGGCAATTTTTGTATAAATTAAAAACAGGCAAAATTACTCTTTTTTTTTTTGTGATAATTATGTAATTATTTTCTCTTTGAAAACTCATGTGGTATTAGTGACTCTGCGATATTTGAAGAACAAAGTTAAAATTTTGATTTTTATGTTCGGATGTAACATTGATTTCAGCAGAACGTTTTTCACTGACGCAGATTGATTTTATAGCTACAGATACATTCTATCTTTGCAGAGATAGGTTAATTAGGTATCAAGCAATTTCTTGTTCAGATTGTTTTCCTTCTTTTATGGTTGAATATGTTAATTGGTGTTCGAAATGTTGTTCTTTGATAAACATGTATAATTTTGTGTAGTGATAAGCATCCACAAGGTGCTGTGGTTCATTGTTCTGTAACAAAGAGAGGGGAAGGGAGAAAGCACATACGGAAATACCTCTTCTTTGATTGGCATTTACTACTTATCGCAAGTCCAAGGGAGGAGCGGTCAACTGATGCTGTGTGAAAAGAGGAGGAGATTGGATTGACCTATTATAGGACTTTGCCTAGTTTTGGTTTGGACAAGGATAGAAAGACGGCCGCGTTTTTTTTTTTTTTTTTCCCCCGAACCTGCTCGTTTCTCTGCAGGTTCTTTTCTAAGGGGGGAGGAATGTAACAAGCTACTCGCTAACTTGTTACATTAATTTGTAGTTAAATTTTAACGAAGCCTTTTAGAATATAATTTTATTTACGACGCCAGACAGTCTGGGAACTGGGTTGGACTTTTATTCAGGTATCGTGTATAGAAATAGGTGAGGCACCTATATGCACAGGTGTTACCTCCAACGCCTTTTGTAGATTCTCAGAATTGACCCTGCCCTTTTGGGCAGTGGTACCTTGAGAAGGAGTGGCAGATGGATTTATCATTGGTATGTAGACATCGGGGCAGCAGCGAGATTCCAGTAAGGGATTGTAGTCTGGGACCCAAAGGGGAGGGGGTGTGACGTTTAGGAGACGGAACCAATGAGAGGGAAACAGGAGGAAATTGGACGAGAGAAGGTGGTTGAAAGAGACAGAACGAACTAGGTCTTGATCAGAGGTGGTTGTCCGGGGTTTTTTGGAGGAAAGTGGAAGAAGCGGAAGATGACGAAAGTCTGGGGTAAGTCTTGACCTATTGCTTTCTCCATTCCTCTCTCGCTCAAGGATTAGTAGCATAAAACAAATGTACTGATTTATAAGCATGTAATTTAAATACATCCTCATATATACATTATTTGTTATAGCTGTAAATAAATAATAATTTACTCCGACCTGAGGACAGGATTGAATAATTGAGTGGTATTAATTGACCTCTCGAGTATCAGCCCCAGACGCTGAGAGCAGCTCTGGGATAGCTCAAGTCTTCACTAAAAGCAAATTGAAAAATCTCAATCCCTTCATCGATCAGAAAGGATTGCTTCGCGTTGGTGGTCACATAAATGAAGCAGACCTTTCGTACAATCAAAAACACCAGATAATTCTACCAGCCAAACACCGACTAACGAGACTGATTTTCGAATACTATCACCGTAAACACCTGCATGTAGGTAACCTTACTGCATCTCGTTCGCCAAACTTTTTGGGTTGTTGGTGCAAGAAACCTTGCAAGAAAAATAGTTCATGAGTGTGTAACATGCTTCCGTGCACAACCGACCACTCTTGAGCAAATAATGGGCAACTTGCCTAAGGAAAGAGTAAACAGAACCTTTCCATTCAACGTTTGTGGAGCAGATTTTTGTGGCCCATTCTACGTAAAATTCAAGGGTCAGCGAAGGGGCCAATTGCATAAAATCTATGTTGCTTTATTCGTGTGTTTTGTGACTAAAGCAATCCACCTAGAATTCGTGTCAGATTTGACAGCAGACGCATTTATTGCATGTCTAAAGAGGTTTTTTGCTAGACGTGGAAAATGCTCATCAATATTCAGCGATAATGGCACTAATTTCGTCGGTGCCAACACAGAGTTGAAACGTCTTCATCAGATGGTTGTGAAACCTGATGAATCTGTGGCTAATTTTTTCGCCTTCGAGGAAATCACATGGAATTTCCTACCTCCAAGAGCTCCAAATTTTGGAGGTTTGTGGGAAACTGGTGTCAAGTCCTTCAAGCACCATTTCAAAAGAACTGTTGGGTCTTCCAAACTCACGTTGGAAGAGTTCCAAACTGTTATGACCCAAATTGAAGGAATTTTGAACTCCAGACCAATAACACCTCTATCGCCAGACATCAATGACTTTGAGGTCCTAACACCAGCTCACTTTTTGATTGGACGATCGCTTAACACCGTTGTTGAGCCTGACCTGTGCCACCTTGGTGATAATCGACTATCTCGATGGCAGCTCACAACACGATTTGTTCAGACCATCTGGAGGCGTTGGCAGATGGACTACCTAAGTTCGCTCCAGCAACGAAATAAGTGGCACTTCTCAAAATCTAATGTGCAACCAGGTGCCATGGTGATTATCAAGGAGGATAACGTGCCACCGTGTAACTGGTTACTTGGAAGAATTGAAGAAATCATTCCAGGTCCAGATCACAAGGTTCGCGTTGTGACTGTTCGAACTAAAAATGGACCAATCAAACGATCCATAGCAAAAATTTGTTTGCTCCCGCTTCAAGACAAATGAAGTGACTTGGACTTCATGTAATTTATCATCTAGTGTTTGTGTTTATCATATTTAATCGGATACATCTTAGTATTTTCATTTGTGCATTTTAGCTGCATAATTTCATTGCATATGATAATGATGTTTTTTTTTTTAAGCTTTTCAGAATGGATATTAATTTGAATTGACTGTACATATGTTTGTTGCATTTTGAATCAATTGCAACGCGTGTTTGATTACAGCAGTTATGTGTTTAGATTGTTTCAGTTCATTTTGATGCTTAAGATAGGATATGCCTACACAAGTAAGATGCATTTATCTTGCAAATGTATTATTACCATTATAATTATATGCTCATGATTCTTCATAATTATTTTTACAATATGTATTGTGTACAAGTTTTGATTTCAAGCATTTTTTAATTTCTTTTGTATTGTGTTAAATTGATATTGGTTGTAATTAGCATTACAACGCCGGGCGGGATGGAAACGCCTAACTTTTTATCTTTTGCTCCCAACACAAGATGGAGTTGATGTCAACTTTCGCTTTTCTTTTCTTGTGTATTTCTTATTATTATTATGTCTCTCTCCCTCTCGAAGGGGAGAAATGTGTAAGAGTGTATGTAACAACCCTCCAGTGGGAGGTTGTCTTATGTTAGTCCCCTACGTGTTATTGCGCGCATTATTGAATCACTCTTCTCACAGAATTAAAATTTGTTGAGTTTAGAAACACAGGTGTGTGTTTGAGTTCATGGTATTGACCAAACGTGATTACGCTAAAACCGAGATGTATATTTTAGAACACTTGAATGAAATGCATTGGATCCCGATTATAACGTTTTAGCAAAAAAAAAAATTAGTTACCTCTTCCAAAAGAGTACAAATTACCACGGGGCCCAACCATTCATAATAAATTCATAAAAAATTAGAAGTAAAAATAATCAGACATCTGAAGGAATCAAATTTTTATATTTGCAAATTCTCCATATCAAGCTTTTGAAACATTTATTAAAAGCCTAAGTATGAACCGGGGATGAAATATGTCCCTAAGAGCTGCATTGTGTGTTTTGCTTTCATTATTCTGTCTTTTTGTTATTTATTTTTGTATCGTATATGAATGTGGCTGTCTATTTGTTGTTTTTGCAATGAAAAAAAAAACATCTAGGCCAGCGGTTCTCAACCGGTGCTCCGTGTGAACTCCCAAGGGCTCCGCGGCCCTCGAGGAAAATAAAAAAAGAACCAGTAAATTTGAAAAAAATAATTATTAATATTTTGGAATATAAATAAATCAGTAACTTTGATGAATAAATAAAAAATAGGCCTACGGGGCTCCGCCATAGAAATTATATACGGGAAAGGGCTCCGTGGGTCAAAAAAGATTGAGAACCGCTGATCTAGACAAAACGTTGTATGCGGGTAATATCGAAGAGTGCACTAAAACAATTTTCACACCTACCGTTCTTTTCAAGCAGTTTTTAATTTACATACACACACAAAGTCGCAACTAGGGAGAGCGGGTCCACTGTATCGAGTGCTGAACTAGAGGGGGCGCCGAATTGCCCCTTTAACACCACTCCTTCTAACCTTTCCTTATACGGGGACGCCAAAAGCTTGCTAGCTCCAGTTAAAAAAGTATCCAGCTGCGGCCCTGTATGTACCTTAAACCTTGCAACATACATACTGATGTACAGGGCCACAACGACATGCGTGGTCAGCCGGGGCAAGCACGCATTTTGGCGCCCCCTTTTAATATTGAAGGAGAGATGAAAGGTTAACATTTGCGCTCCTGTCTGGCTCGGAGTTCGGGGCATCAGTCAGTTCCGTCTTAACGCATGGGCCCACCCGAGTACGGCCCGGGTGGCTCAAGAGAAGAGGGGCCTCCCAAAAATGAGATACGATTGAAATTTTCAAGGATTTACTATGTAGGGCCTCCTAAAAACCATTTGGCCCGGGGGGCCCATAATACTCTTAAGACGACCCTGGCACCAGTCCCACCTGCTCCTCTCTAGTTGCGGCCCTGATGCCGTATGTACAGGGTGTTAAGCGGGCCGGGGTAGCAAGTTCAGAGGGGCGGCAAATTTGAGTAATTCGTGGTCAAGAACTTTAAATTATAACGTGAATAGGGGGCAGAGCAATTCGAATAGCCAGCACGTGGCGAAGCCATAAATCTGTGTCTGGAAACGGATTTAGTGTGAAGGATGTAAATAATTTCGTATAAGGACATTACGTTCCCTTCGTGTCATCGCATCATCTGGAAAAAATCATCTGATAACTGATCGGGAGAAATGATAAACGAAGAAGTTTCTATGACGTTTTTCGTTACCACACGGTTCTTCGTGTTCATCACAACGAATTTACTAATCCTCCGTTGATGGATGTTCTTAGTATTATTATATAGCGTTATACTGTATCATGTGTGATTGAATAAATTAAAAAAAAAATTACATTAAACGAAAATATCATATGTTCCAGTGGTTGTCAATTTTTTTGTGAGCTAATGGCCCTTTGTACCGTATTTCCTTCTCGTGCTGCCCCCCCCCCATCTTTCCCCAGGACCTTCTACCCCGGGTGGGGCACTGTTTCACTTGTTGGTCGAAAATTGAACTGCAGCTTAATCCCATTATAGCAAACTTCCAAGAGACCGGAGAAATCACTTCGTTACAACGAAATTTCCTTGTAAAGAAATTCCAGGTTGTTGCCGTTGTGCCTATGTAAACTGTTGTGGGAGGTTAGAAAAGTTTTCGTTAGAACGAGATTTTCACTGTAACGGCGGTATTCGTTAAAACGGGGTTAGACTGTATTTGTTTTACTTCATAAATCTCCCCATGGTCTCATTGAGATATCCTGAAAATTTGGATGTACTCTGTTAAGCAGGTTTTGAGGAAAAACTACTCGAAGTACGAGAACTTAAACTGTAATTTCCCATTATGTAATTATTTACACTCTAAACCGGATGTCCACAACCTTTTTCTAGTTGTGGGCACTGGCTGTACCCATCATCGAAAGGAGAGCACCCTTACAAGTTTGATCATACGTATGCATGAAAAATTAGGATGATTTTAATCCTCATGCAATTTGAACGAGGTAATTTGATTGAAACGTCGATCGAATTCTAGCAAGCAATTATTGGACAGGAGCTTCGAGAACTCCAGTTGCTTCAGGTAGCACCGTGGTGCTCGCGAGCAACAGGTTGAAGATGCCTGCGATAAACCATTATACTACATCTGGTCATGTAGGCCCTATGTGAACAAGAAGCCCAGGGTCACGCGAATATGGGTGGCTTTAAGATGGCCTTGGTCCCACGAACAGCTTTGCTGAGTTCGCAAAGAAGTCCCTTCCCCCCCCCCCTTCTTTCTGATGTACACCTCAAACCCAAAACAGAAGTTCTCGAGGTGTGGGTCGCTTTTTCTGGGAATGTTCGGCATTATCGCTCGGAACGACTTCACGACGACTTTCCATTGCCGTGAACCCCTCCAGAGCTTTGGAATGGCTCTTGCTATTCTTACGAGCAGGCCGAAGAAGCCGCGAGTGGCTAAAGTTTCAAGAACCCCTGCCAAGGTCTTCCAAACGGGTATACCAGTCGGTAACCGTTTTTCAGTTTGTTTGCCTTCATCCGGATTTCTGAGAATTATAAGAAAAACCATTATCTATTTTAAGGGCAATAGACCTGTTGGGAAAAGTCATAAAATTTAGATACTGTACTTCCATTTAAGCCCAATTGACTAGCCTTCCATGCACACCCTTGGGAAAACGAATGGTCTTTTAAAAAAAGGGACTTCGCGAAACATAAAACAAATTTCGTGGAACCTGTCAACTCGGACATCTCCTACATGGGGCAACTTTGAAAGGCACCGTCATAATCCTACAACACTGAATGTCGGCAATACCGAACGGCTTAATTTAATTGTAATGGAACCGTAGAGGTGTCCACTTCAGACTGGTTTTGGTATCAGTAAGCCAATCTGAAGCCGCAGCTACGATTATTATTGGAACTCGTGAGGGCGCTTGCACAGTGTTGCAGTACATTACTAATCATATTTTATCCATCTCATTTCTTATTTACCAGTTCCATTAGTCAGCTGTGTCAACGAAATTTTTTTGTGCCACCATGTCTTCAGCAGATTCTGATTCGTTAATGGCTAGCGATAGTTATTCCGAAAAAATCATAAGCGCGGTTGAAAAAAGACCAGCTTTATATGACAAAAATATGTCATTTAAATAGTTTTTTATAATATATGTTATTTAAATAAATTATGATAATTCCAATCATGATATATAAAAAAATTTGTGCGATTTGGTCACGAATCGTAAAAGCATCAAAAATGGGTCAACTTGTAGGCTGTCTTTCTTCAACTCTGAATTAATTTCAAACGGCAAATATTGTTACAGAAAATTAAATTCCATTACACGAATATTTTTATTAGTATATACAGTAAAACCCCTCGGCACACTACGGTTCGGCTGGCGCGGTTGATCTTATCAGCAACCGTGGAATTTCGCGTGAAACACACACTGCTGTTAGCAACCGGGGTTTTTTTATTTTTTAATGTCACGTGACATCTCGGGATTGGCCAAATTATTTTCGCCAAGCTGAAGTTGGCTCCAGTTAGCATGTAAATTCGTGATCATAAGCTGCATTGCAGTAAAACCCCCTCTTAACGGATACTTCCTCTTTTGCGGACAAATAATAATTTACAGTTGTATAATATATAAAAGTTTGAATTTCAAACCTCTTTTTAACGGTCACCCATTTTACATGGATTTAATTTTTTTGTCCTGTTCGTGTTCACAAGAAGGAAGGGTTTTACGGTATATACTAATAAAAATATTCGTGTAATGGAATTTAATTTTCTGTAACAATATTTGCCGTTTGAAATTAATTCAGAGTTGAAGAATGACAGCCTACAAGTTGACCCATTTTTGATGCTTTTACGATTCGTGACCAAATCGCACAAATTTTTTTATATATCATGATTGGAATTATCATAATTTATTTAAATAACATATATTATAAAAAACTATTTAAATGACATATTTTTGTCATATAAAGCTGGTCTTTTTTCAACCGCGCTTATGATTTTTTCGGAATAACTATCGCTAGCCATTAACGAATCAGAATCTGCTGAAGACATGGTGGCACAAAAAAATTTCGTTGACACAGCTGACTAATGGAACTGGTAAATAAGAAATGAGATGGATAAAATATGATTAGTAATGTACTGCAACACTGTGCAAGCGCCCTCACGAGTTCCAATAATAATCGTAGCTGCGGCTTCAGATTGGCTTACTGATACCAAAACCTGTCTGAAGTGGACACCTCTACGGTTCCATTACAATTAAATTAAGCCGTTCGGTATTGCCGACATTCAGTGTTGTAGGATTATGACGGTGCCTTTCAAAGTTGCCCCATGTAGGAGATGTCCGAGTTGACAGGTTCCACGAAATTTGTTTTATGTTTCGCGAAGTCCCTTTTTTTAAAAGACCATTCGTTTTCCCAAGGGTGTGCATGGAAGGCTAGTCAATTGGGCTTAAATGGAAGTACAGTATCTAAATTTTATGACTTTTCCCAACAGGTCTATTGCCCTTAAAATAGATAATGGTTTTTCTTATAATTCTCAGAAATCCGGATGAAGGCAAACAAACTGAAAAACGGTTACCGACTGGTATACCCGTTTGGAAGACCTTGGCAGGGGTTCTTGAAACTTTAGCCACTCGCGGCTTCTTCGGCCTGCTCGTAAGAATAGCAAGAGCCATTCCAAAGCTCTGGAGGGGTTCACGGCAATGGAAAGTCGTCGTGAAGTCGTTCCGAGCGATAATGCCGAACATTCCCAGAAAAAGCGACCCACACCTCGAGAACTTCTGTTTTGGGTTTGAGGTGTACATCAGAAAGAAGGGGGGGGGGGAAGGGACTTCTTTGCGAACTCAGCAAAGCTGTTCGTGGGACCAAGGCCATCTTAAAGCCACCCATATTCGCGTGACCCTGGGCTTCTTGTTCACATAGGGCCTACATGACCAGATGTAGTATAATGGTTTATCGCAGGCATCTTCAACCTGTTGCTCGCGAGCACCACGGTGCTACCTGAAGCAACTGGAGTTCTCGAAGCTCCTGTCCAATAATTGCTTGCTAGAATTCGATCGACGTTTCAATCAAATTACCTCGTTCAAATTGCATGAGGATTAAAATCATCCTAATTTTTCATGCATACGTATGATCAAACTTGTAAGGGTGCTCTCCTTTCGATGATGGGTACAGCCAGTGCCCACAACTAGAAAAAGGTTGTGGACATCCGGTTTAGAGTGTAAATAATTACATAATGGGAAATTACAGTTTAAGTTCTCGTACTTCGAGTAGTTTTTCCTCAAAACCTGCTTAACAGAGTACATCCAAATTTTCAGGATATCTCAATGAGACCATGGGGAGATTTATGAAGTAAAACAAATACAGTCTAACCCCGTTTTAACGAATACCGCCGTTACAGTGAAAATCTCGTTCTAACGAAAACTTTTCTAACCTCCCACAACAGTTTACATAGGCACAACGGCAACAACCTGGAATTTCTTTACAAGGAAATTTCGTTGTAACGAAGTGATTTCTCCAGTCTCTTGGAAGTTTGCTATAATGGGATTAAGCTGCAGTTCAATTTTCGACCAAAAAGTGAAACAGTGCCCCACCCGGGGTAGAAGGTCCTGGGGAAAGATGGGGGGGGGGGGCAGCACGAGAAGGAAATACGGTACAAAGGGCCATTAGCTCACAAAAAAATTGACAACCACTGGAACATATGATATTTTCGTTTAATGTAATTTTTTTTTTAATTTATTCAATCACACATGATACAGTATAACGCTATATAATAATACTAAGAACATCCATCAACGGAGGATTAGTAAATTCGTTGTGATGAACACGAAGAGCCGTGGTAACGAAAAACGTCATAGAAACTTCTTCGTTTATCATTTCTCCCGATCAGTTATCAGATGATTTTTTCCAGATGATGCGATGACACGAAGGGAACGTAATGTCCTTATACGAAATTATTTACATCCTTCACACTAAATCCGTTTCCAGACACAGATTTATGGCTTCGCCACGTGCTGGCTATTCGAATTGCTCTGCCCCCTATTCACGTTATAATTTAAAGTTCTTGACCACGAATTACTCAAATTTGCCGCCCCTCTGAACTTGCTACCCCGGCCCGCTTAACACCCTGTACATACGGCATCAGGGCCGCAACTAGAGAGGAGCAGGTGGGACTGGTGCCAGGGTCGTCTTAAGAGTATTATGGGCCCCCCGGGCCAAATGGTTTTTAGGAGGCCCTACATAGTAAATCCTTGAAAATTTCAATCGTATCTCATTTTTGGGAGGCCCCTCTTCTCTTGAGCCACCCGGGCCGTACTCGGGTGGGCCCATGCGTTAAGACGGAACTGACTGATGCCCCGAACTCCGAGCCAGACAGGAGCGCAAATGTTAACCTTTCATCTCTCCTTCAATATTAAAAGGGGGCGCCAAAATGCGTGCTTGCCCCGGCTGACCACGCATGTCGTTGTGGCCCTGTACATCAGTATGTATGTTGCAAGGTTTAAGGTACATACAGGGCCGCAGCTGGATACTTTTTTAACTGGAGCTAGCAAGCTTTTGGCGTCCCCGTATAAGGAAAGGTTAGAAGGAGTGGTGTTAAAGGGGCAATTCGGCGCCCCCTCTAGTTCAGCACTCGATACAGTGGACCCGCTCTCCCTAGTTGCGACTTTGTGTGTGTATGTAAGTCAAAAACTGCTTGACAAGAACGGTAAGTGTGAAAATTGTCTTAGTGCACTCTTCGATATTACCCGCATACAACGTTTTGTCTAGATCAGCGGTTCTCAATCTTTTTTGACCCACGGAGCCCTTTCCCGTATATAATTTCTATGGCGGAGCCCCGTAGGCCTATTTTTTATTTATTCATCAAAGTTACTGATTTATTTTTATTCCAAAATATTAATAATTATTTTTTTCAAATTTACTGGTTCTTTTTTTATTTTCCTCGAGGGCCGCGGAGCCCTTGGGAGTTCACACGGAGCACCGGTTGAGAACCGCTGGCCTAGATGTTTTTTTTTTCATTGCAAAAACAACAAATAGACAGCCACATTCATATACGATACAAAAATAAATAACAAAAAGACAGAATAATGAAAGCAAAACACACACACAATGCAGCTCTTAGGGACATATTTCATCCCCGGTTCATACTTAGGCTTTTAATAAATGTTTCAAAAGTTTGATATGGAGAATTTGCAAATATAAAAATATATTCCTTCAGATGTCTGATTATTTTTACTTCTAATTTTTTATGAATTTATTATGAATGGTTGGGCCCCGTGGTAATTTGTTGGTAATCTTTTGGAAGAGGTAACTAATTTTTTTTTTGCTAAAACGTTATAATCGGGATCCAATGCATTTCATTCAAGTGTTCTAAAATATACATCTCGGTTTTAGCGTAATCACGTTAGTTTATGAATGTCATTATAACCAAGTTTCAATGTATGCTCATGTAGGAAAGCAAAAAAATTTCACTAGTTAGAAAAATTTAATTTTTTCTTCATTGGTTTTTTTTATTGTTATCAGTGCAAAAGCGCCAAACAAAGAATTAGTTTCCGTCGCATGGAACTTCACCATACAGTTCCTCGAATTTGTCTTCTCCTCTCATTTTTTTATGGCAGCCTGAGAAGGAGAGCAATTCCTTTGTCCAGTGCATCCGAAATCCCATCACCCTCCTTGTCAAACCACTTAATAGACAATGGAAGACAGCAACCGCAGGTCCAGCCGAACCGTCATCAGGGAGCTCAAGCCTTTGCAATACATCATGTATTGCAAAGGCTTGAGCTCCCTTTTGAGCTCCCCTTGAGCTCCCAAAGGCAAAGCTCCCGGCAGCTTTCCGGTTACCCCAACCGTCCCAAAAAATGTGGATTTTCTCGGTTGAAAAAACCGCGCTCAGCGGTTGCAGTTGTATCTGTGCGTTGACAGAATAAAACTATAGATGATGCCTTCCCCCCCCCCCCAACCTCAACCGCGTGCAACCGCGCCGTAGTCAGGTCCCAGCCTTATTCTAGTGGCTATAGCCCTGAGGACACACAAAATGCTGGTGTCCTTCATGTCTCAGTAGCCATGACTATCATAATGTCGTTTCTTCCTTCCTAGGAGAACGACTGCCATGAGAGCCGGGGGGGGGGGGGGGCTTGTACAATGTTCTCTTCTTCGTTTCCGGTTTTTTCCCCGTTTTTTTTTCGTTTACTTGTGCATGTGTATAGTTAAAAAAATTTTCAATGAGATCTAAGGTATGTAGTTCAAGATATCCGCCCATACGAGTACAAATTGATATGATTGATATTACAGAGTCCTGTCTATTTTCCTATAGGATATATCTGAAAGAAAAAAATCAAAAAGTTCTTTCCACGGGCCCCCCTGACTCCCGGGCCCCAGGGCTGGAGCCCTGTCAGCCCCCCCCCCCCCATGTGAGGGCAATGGCCCTATCCCTATGTATAGCACTGAGTTTATGAAAATTGGAATTATGAGATTAACGATGTTTGCAATAATATTACAGAATATCCATCAATGCATTTCATGTAATAGTAAAAACTGAACTCACCTGAACTCAGCTGTACAAATATAGGCTTATACTTCTTCACCGAAAACAAATCTCGCTGGTGGCCGGATTAGCTGTTGTTTTCTTCAACTATTCTCTTTAAAGGACTTGGGAAACAATATTATTTATTTCCTTGCGAAGAAATGAATAAAATAAATGTTTAAAATAGAAATTGTATATCATTAAAAAAACTTCGCGCACGTGCGTGTAAACGGATGTCAATAATGGCGATCAGGGAGACAAACACTACCGATGGGGAAAACACAGGCCGGAGTGAGATGACGTCACAGCATCGGAAAATCGCGGGCGAAGGCTTCGTACTCTCGAAGGTGTTGGGTTGACAGAGCCTAGCCCTGGACCATTCTCATCATTTTTTGTTTTTCCACACTATGGATTCACTATGGGGGGGGGGCTATTCCAGGATGGGAGGGGATGTCATGTGCTTTATCGACACCAACAAGCATTTCACTGTGGACATCTGTGTTCATCATGGAGGAAAGAATAACAGGAGGTGACGTGACCAGCGCTATCTACATAGCAAGAGATTCGGATGGGCGGCATATACTGTATTTCCACTAATACGTATTCAAGAATATGAGAGTGGAACTGAAGAAGGGTGGCGAAATTTGTACAGCCTACAGGCAGCAAAACCATAAATACACAGTGGCGGAGGACGCTCGAGCACTTCCAGTACTTTGAGACACGGGGGCGGCAAAATCATGTTTGCTCCGGGTGGCAAACATCCTATCTACGGCCCTGTCAGAAGGTGCTCGAGCACCTCAAAATTGATTCAGAAATCAAAATTTCTCATTTAAAGCTTAAGACGTGTGCCCACGGGCCTGAAACATTTTCGAAATGTCTTGGATCTATCGTAATGATGAACAAAACAAATAAGGCAAAATAAACAGTTAAAAAAAAAAATTATGAAAATTGCATTTTACTGGAGCTTCATATTATTTTAATTAATCATATTCCCATAGACATTAATGTGATGCATCAAATTTGTGAAATAAATTGAAGGCACTGAACTAAAAACTTATGACGATTTGAGAGTGAAAAATGATCTTCCCGTTCCAAAAATAAATTAAAAATATAACAACCCCTCTCTCTTATATAAGGATAAGATTTTATCTTTCCCCATTATCGGATCATGTCGATTATCTGAAGACGCATTAAACAGTTATGGTGCTTAAATTTATTTAATTACTAATATTTTAAAAGAATTCGATCCGGCAAAACACGTTAAGTATAGGGAAAAGAGCGGTTTGTTTGGGCTCACTTGTCAGCCCATAGGGTTGCCACAACGGCTTCGATTTTCGTGCCTGATGTCATCTCCTTGTATTCTTTCCTCCATGGTGTTCATGGAAATTTTCATTTCATTCAGACATTATGGCCTTCTATGCATTGAAACAGCGGGGGTCTTATAACCCTGAGGTCACACACCCCCAATGCTGGTGTAGAGAAAATAATGTGGTCATGGCCCCCACAAATGGGCTGACAAAGTTCCAGCCCTGGGGACCGGGAGGATTTTAATCATTTTTTATTTTTTCACGCTATAAATTCATCATGAAGGGGGCCCCGTAAAAGATCCCAGCCTAGGGGCCCTGCTTCAGGATGTGGGGGCCATGACTGTGGTTGTCAGTAGCCTTCGTTGAACGATAATCACGTCTTTTTCCAATGTCTCTATATATTCTAGAAACCTTGGTCTTTTCTTCCTTCCTCGGAGAAGGACTCCGAGAGTGGTGCCTTGTAAATTGTTCTTTTCTTAGTTCATTTTTTTCGGTTACTTATACATGTGTATTGTTAAAAGAAATTGAAATAAAAAGAATAGAAATACTTAGTTCAAGATATACGCTGATACGCTTACAAATTGATACGACTGATGTTAAAATGTCCTGTTTTCTCCTATGGAACATATCTGAAAGGGGAAAAAAATAAAAAGGGTCATCCCACACGGGCCCCCTTGAGTCCCGGGCCCCAGTGGGGGCCATGCATGTAGTATGTGAAGAAGTATGGTCTGTAGATGTGGTGTAGTTGCTTTTCGACAAATGTAAATTAATTTGTTTATGGCTCGCCGCGTTTCCGTTGTTCACAAAAACTTACAATTAACAAACCATTTTAGGGCCCCACTTTAAAGGCGTCATCAGCTTGCTGAATGTTTATGTATCCGTTTAAAATCATACTAAAAATTATGGCTTTTCTGGTGATAATATTCGTAAAAATAATCATTTCAGTGACGTCTTTTGCAGCCTACAAAAAAGAATTGAAACCCTATTAACAGAAATGAAACTTTTACCGGGTTCCAGTTGAAATGAAAACGCTGTGTAATTGATGTTGTGCGTCTAACAAATTAAATGTTTTAACATTAATATGTATAGGAATAAACTGCAACCGAAGCCAAACGTGTATAATGAATGAGTAAATGAGTAAAAGTCATATTAATTAGAGTCGTATTAACGAGTGTTCCGCTGTACTGTGGCTTTATGAGTGTTTCAGGAGTAGAAAATCTGCTACAAACTGCTACAATTTTGACAATTCCCCCCTCGTTTGCTACATTCTGCTACAAAAACACCAACATTTTTAAATTCTGCGCCATCTTTCGCCAAAAACAAAATTTACCCTCAAGAAACTTTGAAGTTGCGTCACAATAGGAGCTGACTTATCGATGTCATTTGTCCTCATGCAATTTTATTTCTTGGAACCGCAAATGAAATTAGCTTGAGGCCCCCTCCCCAGGATTCGGCGCCTAGGCTTCCGACAACGTATAAAATGGGGTCGAACTATGCGAATTGGCGCTCATCCGCAGAACAACAACGAAAAACAAAAATCCTTCAATCGCTGTTTCCAGCTATGTTTTTCCAAAAAAAAAGACTCCTTTGATTTATTTTCACAAAAAATTTAATCCGAGTACATCTGTTTTCACTCCCTAATCTTAACTGATTTGTGATTGCTCCACATATTTTATTTTCCAGCATCTTTAACAGATTTTCAGTCTCTCGTTTTGCTTCTCTAGTGTCTTCTTGTATAATGCCTAGCTAGTGAGTGGCATAAAAAACATCATAAAAATATAAAAATTGCACAAGACAAGCAGAGCCGCAGTATTCCCCCACGAGTCTGAAGGACGGCATATGGCACAATGCAAAAAAAAAAAATGACAATATAGGCACGACGATTTGACAATATAATTACGGCAACTAATATAGCATTGACATGTCAAGAAAAAATTTTTTCGAAAAATTCAAAAAATACGCAATAGGAAAATTTTTTCGAAAGTAATGAAATATTCTTATACACAAATTAATAGTCGAGCAAAAAATAAATTACAAATGGTAAAAAAATTAGTAAATGTACGTATATGCAAAAACGATTTCTAGAATAGATAATAGACGTATATACATATACGAAAATTGAAAATTTTGCAAAACATAATATCAATTTTCAAAAAATATTGCAAAAAACAATAATATTATTCATTTCAAAAAATATTGCAAAAAACAATAATATTATTCATTTCAAAAAATATGCAAATAAGAATAATATCAAGGAATTCTTATACGAACCGTACGCCCTGTTACATAATGCTGTTTTGGTTCAGTGAACGGTGATTGCTCATTAAAAGTGCTATCAAGCAAAAATGCTGGTTTCAATCTATGTCTCGTTATTTCGGAAACATACCGAGTCCTTTTCTTTTTTAAGTTATTTAATAGAAGAAATAGAAGAGAGAGAGATTTTTACAACATGTTCGGTCGACAGTTGGAGCCAGACTGAACTCCAATACAAGAACACACTAGATAATGCCTAGCTAGTGAGTGGCATAAAAAACATAATAAAAATATAAAAATTGCGCAAGACAAGCAGCGCCACACTTCCAAGTTTTCTATCATTCATTTTCTACCATTCTTTCTCTTGATATATCATTTCCTTTTACACCATTTACCAGCATGCTTAGTCTTCAATTGTACATGGTTTCCAGCTGCGCATTAATTAATAAATTACTTTGTCTAGACCAGTGATTTCCAACGTCGGCATTAACGCCCCCTTGGGGGCGATGGAATCTTCCAGGAGGGCGGTAGGAGCTACGGGTATAACATGGGATCTTATGGGTTAGATTTCGTTGGGGGCGATGGAACAAAAAAGTTTGGGAAACACTGGTCTAGACCATGGTCGTGTTTGGTTTGAAAGGTATTTGATATATGATTCCAGGAAAGCTTATTTAGGCAGACAAGCAGAAGTCAACGAAATTCACAAAACTTTTCTGTGGGTATGTGGTAGAGACACTAATAATGAAAATAATATGGTAACAGCTAGCATCCCTCACAGCTTCAGTGACCATTTTTGTCGCATCATTATCATATTCTGCATACTAAGGCTAATTGCATTGGGATCTACAGTTTATAGCCGATTCCAAAACAGATGCAGTTCCAGAGGAAGGTGATCACCCCTTCCAAGATCAGAATACTATGAGAAACATTGGTCTGTATCATAAAATATGAGCTGATCAAACCTATGAAATAAATCGCCCTACCCCTGTTCTTTCTTTTAGCGGTCACCCCACGCAGGCTACAGTGCTTTATGATAGAGCAGTTATACAGACAGTTAGGGGCTTCCACATCTGGAAATGTGGTTTACACCCAGGTCACAATTTTTTACGGGTCCCTTTATTAAAAAAATATATAATAGCCCCTGTACAATCATGTGAAGGAGCAGGGAAGGCTTGAGACAAAATTCTCACCTGTGCAAGACATCATTTTGGTACCTCTCTGGCATATAAGCTGCATGAGTAAAATTATTTGGGGAAACTCGCAGATTTTTGTACACTGGTGAAATAAATTAAGAGAACTTGCATATTTTATCGAACTTCATGAAAAGAACTGAACTGAATGTAAAACCACTGCTTCTAGACAAAAATGCAAATCTTGTACGTCAAATACGCAAGCGTACACGTGTGTGTAGGCGGAGCCAGTAGAGGAAACAGGCTTTATAAGCGCGCGTAAGTTAAGACGCATTTCGTTCGCTAGCAAACCTCGGCGAATTTCTTGGTGTTATTTTGCAGCAATCGCTTAATTTCAAATTGTAACAGTAAAAATGAGTAACCACCAACGTTTAGATGATGGAATGAGGTGGCGAATCTCAAGTCCAGATTTGTAGAGAGTTCAATTTAACGCCCAGCGTCGTGTGTAACTTATGGAAACAGTTCCAGGATCCATCGAGAGAAAGCCTGGGCAAGGTCGTCCAAGAGCCACGACAGCCAGAGAAGATCGCCATTTGTCGATTATAGCGAGGCGTAACAGGAGTGCTACAGCTTCTCAGCTCTCTCGTGACTTGTATGCAGCCACAGGAACCCGTGTATCAAGGGTGACTGTTTCCAAAAGACTTCATGAGAGAGGGTTGTTTGCGAGAAGACCTGCTGTTTGCGTCCCGCTCACTTCTGCGGACAGAAGAATCTGTTTATCATGGTGCAGAGAGCATAGAGATTGGAGTATGGATCAATGGGTGACCGTTCTCTTCACTGATGAGTCCCGGTTCAGCCTAAGCACCGATTCTCGCCGTACGTTCATATGGAGAGAACCAGGGACCCGCTACCTACCCTCCATTGTCCGCGAAATCGACCATTATGGCGGAGGAGGTTTAATGGTTTGGGCAGGCATCATGTTGGATGGCCGCACACCTCTTTATGTCTTTGAAAGAGACACTGTGACTGGTGTGAGGTATGAGGTCTTGGAGCCCTATGTTCGCCTTTTCAGGGGCGCAGTTGGCCCTGAGTTCATTTTAATGGACGATAACGTGAGGCCACATAGAGCTCTTCTGCTCGACGATTTTCTAGAGAGTGAGGATATTCGCCGGATGGATTGGCCAGCCAGATCTCCAGACCTTAACCCTATAGAGCATGTCTGGGACGCTCTGGGGAGGGCAATTGCAACTCGCAACCCCCCTCCGAGAACCATCCAGGGAATGAAAATAGCGTTGCTGAACGAGTGGGACCAATTGCCACAGGAAATGATAAACTGCCTTATTTCAAGTATGAAATCACGCTGCGAGACCTGTATATCTGTAAGAGGGGACCATACCCCCCTGTTAACAAATTTTTTTGTTTATTCTGCAACCGCTGTTTCATACCTTCCGACTCCAACGAGTGTTACGCACGATCACGCGTGTGTATTACAATTATTGATTGGTTATTTGTTTTGTATTGTATCAATGTATGTACATATCAAATTTCATTAAAATCGGTACAGTAGTTCTAGAGATAACCGACCAAGTCTGCAAATTCTCTTAATTTCTTACACCAGTGTACAGTTAGGAGAAGCTGTGTTACGTTAGATTAAATTTGAGATGGTTATAATCGGGAATTTCATGTTGAGAATTTATTATTTACAAATGTGGACTTGTGTAAAATTACTTTTTGTTCAGATTTTTCTTTTAATTGAATATTTGTTTTTCATCTCTTGTGTTCTTTTTGGATTATTTTCTTGTTATCATTGAAAAAGGATAGAAATCAACATCTACATTTTAACATCGGAAAAAGGTAGAATTTTTAATAGGCACCTCCAGCCCTAGATCCCTATGATTGGAGCTTCAGGCCTGGTCTCCTTACCTCCATCGTCCAGAGCAAGCCACAGCCCGCAGCCCCCTCCCCCCGGGACAACCCAGGAGGAGCCCTCAAACACAGCAGACGCCAAAGGCGCCCCGGAAACCCCCCGGGAAAATTCGGAAGATTTTATTTACATTTCGAAAATTTACAATATCCATATTGAGCATCTGTTTGCTTTTAACCGCGAGCGGTGCGACAGTTGCCTCGAGTGGGCGCGGTTTTCACATTTGTTGAGCTGCCACCAGTCGCGTACTCTCCGGAAGCAGCTAATTTTCCGCGAGTGTCTTTTTTTTTGCTGGTATTGGGTCATTGTTCATTGGGTCGCCTGTTGTGTGGCCAGCCCAAGTGCTGGACCACTGCTGTCTTGGCTGGTTGGCTCGAGTGAGCCCTCGGTTGCCTATGTGGCCAGCCCAGGTGCTAGACCACTGCTGTCTTGGCTGATTGCCTCGGGTGAGCCCTCGGTTGTCTGTGTGGCCAGCCCAGGTGCTGGACCACTGCTGACTCGACTTGTTGGCTCTGTTGAGTCCTCAGTTAGGTCAATCCCTAAGTCACTCATAGGTCAATCACTAAGTCACTCATAGGTCATTCACTAAGTCACTCATAGGTCAATCACTAGGTCACTCATACGGTCAGGGCAGGTGAAATGTCAGGATCTAAATTTCCAATTCACTTGTTCACTCATAGGGTCACTCATACAGTTAGGGCTGGTGAAATGTGAATGAATAAGTTTCCAGTTCACTTGATCACTCATATGTTCATTCAATTTGTCAGTCATACTTTCAAGGTAGGCAAAATGTCAGAGGCTAAATTTCCAATTCACTTGATTACTCACTGGGTGACTCATATGGTCAGGGCAAGTGAAACGTCTGGGAGTAAATTTTCAATTCACTTGATCACTCATACGGTCAGGGTAGGCAAAATATCATGGGTAAATGACAACTCACTTGACCACTCATACGGTCACTCACACCATCAGTCATATGTTCATCATACGGTCAGGGGAGCCGAAATGTGAGGGGATAATTGTCCAACTCACGTCATCACTGATTGTGTCACTTAATTGGTCGCTCATATGATCAGGGCAGGCGAAATGTCTGGTGCGAGATTTCCGAGGGGCCAAATGTACCGGGTACGAA
Source organism: Pholcus phalangioides (assembly GCF_987345545.1). Taxonomy (NCBI): domain Eukaryota; kingdom Metazoa; phylum Arthropoda; class Arachnida; order Araneae; family Pholcidae; genus Pholcus; species Pholcus phalangioides. Next base: position 33,156,715 of record NW_028301604.1, read on the forward strand.
ACGTGCTACAGGCGAGATGTCAAAGGTGAAATATCGGGCCGATGTTTCCGTGAACATTCTTAAAGACAGGCGTCATGGCGCATGACTTTTATGACCCTCAAGTTTTTTAATAGCAAGAAACACAGGGTAAGCAAAAGTCCGAAGAAACTTTAAAAATGAATAAAAACAGGAAAAATAACCGGATAAATAATAAATAAAAACGGTTTGCCGGGTTAGCATCGCTAGGTCACGGGAATTTTTTTAAGACAGGGAAAAAAATAACTCAAAACAGCCGATAGGTGGCGCTGGTACGAGCGACTTCGGTGGAAATACGGAAACGAGACGGTTCTAAGAACTTGCACTCCTAATTCACAATTAGTTCATCTTTGTAAACCATGTATGTCCCTGCTGCACTCTGCCGTTGCTGATTTGTGACTCGCCTGAAATGTGTTATCCCCTGCGGTGGTGGTCATGTGGAACACACACTGTTGTAATAAACGATTTGGAGGCTGTTCGTTATTTGCGTATCTTTTCTTTGACTTGTGTACGTCAGTGCCAACTATTGGCTGTTTTTTAGAATATTTTTTTTCCTGTCTTGAAAAAATTCCCGTGACCTAGCGATGCTAACCTTGCAAACCGTTTTTTATTTCGGTTATTTTTCCGGTTTTAATGAATTTTTAAAGTTTCTGCGGACTTTTTGCCCACCCTGTACGTCGTTCTCAGTAATAGGACCTAATAAACAGTTGTTTGAAAAATCATAACCATTGACATAATCAACACATATAACTATTAAAGTAAACAAAACGTATTTTTCTTTTAATCTCTGCTTTTATAGTTTTCAGATTTTTATAAGCAAACCGATAGCCAAGACGTAGAGATATATGAAAGGCAATTATCATTGACCAGCGCTAAACCAAGAATTTTATCAGAAATTCAAAATTTTGTTAATTTGAGAAAACGCATGGCTTTGGACCAATTTTAAAAATTCAACTGTTCCAACTGTTGCATTGCTAGTGGGATCACTAGATATCCAGTCAATTGAAAGCAAATTAATATCACCTGTAATTAAAAAATTAGATTTAGAATGAGATAAAGCATCAACAGAATTATAGAACTCATTATATAACTATACTAGCTTTTAGAAATGAATTTCCTTTTGGGCTAAATAATACAATTGAACAATCAATGGTCGTTCAATTGTATTATACTAGCTGTTACCCGCGGCTTCGCTCGCATGGATTTGGTAATCTGAAAATTGTTTGACGATGATTCCTTCCAATAACATTTAAATCACTCGTGACCACCTTGAGGGTTGCATTTCCAGAAATCCCGTCTTGGCGAGTCTCTGTATTACAAAATATAATACTGAACGAATTTCATATTTATAGCTTTCAGCGCTTTGGGTACAGCGACGATTGCCGCATATAACTTTTGAACCACACCCGCAATGATCCCCCTTACAATATGAATTTTGAAATATCCCTCGTTAGTGTTGGTTTTTACATTACAAAATATAATACTGAACGAATTTCATATTTATAGCTTTAGTGATTTCGGCTCAGCGATGATTGCCCAATATAACTTTTGAGCACCTTCATGACCATTTTAGGGGCTGAATTTCGAAAAAAAACCTTCTTAGTGAGTCTTTACGTCATGAAATAAAACTCTGATGAAAGTTCATAAATATAGCTCCAGTAGTTTGAGCTCGGCGTGATTTGTCTATATAACATTTGAAATTTTTTTATGACCCCTTTAGAGGTCGAATTTTGGAAAACCCCTTCTTAGTGTGTCTTTTTGTTTTGGATGGTAGCTGGAATTATGCTTACATCAGCCCCATTATCGTCAAGGAAGTGCAGTTTCGGATTTCTGTCTTTGACGAAAAGTCGAAACTTGCAACAATCTTGCAGTGTTTCTGCCGTAGAATATGAGCGGCTCCGTTTGTAATAATTATTCGTAATTATTTGAATATAAAGTTAATTAGTTAAAATTGGTAATTTATTTAAATGGTTAATTGTTTAAGGATTATTTTGTATTTAAAGAATTAATTGGAAGGTGACTAGGTACCAGGTGTGGTATTGAGACTTGGTGTTTGGTAACTTGGCTTTGGGTAGTTGTAAAGAACACGTGCAAGGCGGCCACGAGTGATCAAAGATTATGTAAGAAAGGAAGAACGCGTGCCAACTGCCGATGAAGCACAATTCATCTGGCAAGGTATGAAGCCATGAAATAAGAATGTAAGATGGAAAATACATGAATAATGGATGTCAATGTAAGATGGAAAATACGTGAATAGTGGATGTCAATGTAAGATGGAAAATACGTGAATAGTGGATGTCAATGTAAGATGGAAAATACATGAATAGTGGATGTCAATGTAAGATGGAAAATACGTGAATAGTGGATGTCAATGTAAGATGGAAAATACATGAATAGTGATGTCAATAGATTCGGGACCTTCACTGAAAAGAAGATGCAATTTGAACGCAACTTCAAAAGAAAGAGAGGGTATTGAAGAGTGAGGATATTAGAAAGAGATCGAATCGTCATGCATAGGTTACCCTTAAGCAAACTGTCGGTGCGACTTTCACACGGGTATATAACCGTCACCTGGCATGGCTAGGGCTTGATGACAGGATAAAGGTGTGTTTTTTCTAAAATACGTGAATAGGAGCTGTCACGGAATGAGATTCGAGTCGGGTATGGTGATATATATTCTCTTAAATGGATATAGGATACATCTTTCTTAAGGTAAATGACTGTAATTGATATTTATAAATTAAAGAAAGTTTTTATACTTCAAATTTGCCTCCGTGCGTTTAATCCCTGGGTTACTGTATGTTAATTATTTTTTTATATTTCAGACACAACGCAATGTACGTAAACATGTTTACCGAATCTTGAAAATTACTAATTGGTTTAATACTTAGTTAAGTAAAAGTCAGCCCGATAGAGGAACGGCGGGCTGACAAGAACTTGCCGCGGATTCTACTGCAGGTGGGAGTTTTGAGTGATTTTCAACCCAACTACACGGAGCTTTACATTTCTCACAACGACATCTTGCGCCGAATCGAAAATGATAATAACAGTACTTTCCGTTGAGATTGAAACGCGATCGGGAATTGCTGCGAGACCTAGCACGGGAACGATTTGGTTCGCGAGAACGCGATCGCACATTTAATTGCTATAATTGTTGTTCCAGCGATGAAATTTTTTCTTTGATCGACACGTTTTCATTTGTGACAGCACAGGCTTGGGGTCTTGGAGTCATATCCGATATTCGATCAGCCATTGCAGCCAACTTAGTAACGTCTTCGTCACTCACTATCAGCACATTGCGGATCGGATCTGACAATTTCTCAAGCCATGAAGTTTTGATTAAATTATCCGAAACATCAGCCGTAGCCATAGACTTCAGTTTCTGCAAAAGCTAGCTAGGCGTCATGTCACCTAGTTCGATTCCGGTGATGAGCCGTTTAATGCGAACAGTCTCACTTTACCTGAATAAATTCAGCAATCTCGATTTTGATTCCGCATATTTATTAGCACCGTCGCTGCTGACAATGTCCCATATATTGTTTGAGGCTTCCATGGCCGGCGTTAAATGACTTGCAAACGGTTTCCGGGTTATTAGGCCATGGTCTAGGAGATTTTCTTCCTGATGTTTCGCCCACATCTGTGGCAGGTATCATCTGAGGTTATTTGGACGTAAGTCTCCGCGGCAAGCGAGAAAGGCTTCGTACATCTACTGTCATTGACTTGACTTATAAAACTTGACAAATAACCTCAGATGATGCCTGCCACAGATGTGGGCGAAACGTCAGGAAGAAAATCTCCTACACCACGGCCTAATAACACGGAAACCGTTTGCAAGTCAATGTCCCATATGTTTTCGACATATTTTGGTGCTAATTGAGACACCAGATGATTAAATTTTGTATCATCTGAAACGATACCATTGATCTTAAATTGCGCCTCTACTTGATAAAACCAGATCTCCGGTTTATCATTCCAGAAGGGAGGAATCTTTACACTTACTTTGTGCAGCTCCGACGGCGTGCATGTTGATGTTGTGTATGTGTTTTCTGTTTCTTCTTTTTTTCCATCCGTTTTATCGGTTTACGGAAAATTCACCGCCATGCAATTCACCGACCAACAATTCACCGACGACAGTTCGATGCGAGTCAGTTAGCGAGGGAATGAGCGATTGAGTTACTGAGTGAGTGAGTGACCCAGTGAGTGACTGAGTGACCGAGTGAGTAAGTGATTCAGTGAGTGAGTGGGTTACTGATTCAATGAGCGAGTAAGTTAGTCCGTGAGTGAGTGAGCGAGCGAGCTGCTAAGTGAGTGAGCGATCTAGTGAGTGAGTGATCTATTGAGTGAGTAAGTGCCATGTCCTAAAGATATGGCGGAAAGTTTAAATAATGACTTTATGAGAAGAAATTCAGATGATACGGATTTGGGTTGCTGTATTTTTGAAATATATGACATCCATATTTATTGTGGGCATCTTTTTCTCGCTGGGCATTTTGCCTGTTGTGGCCTTGTATTTGTATAAATTACAAATTGCTGTTGCCCAATACAAGATAGTATATTCAACAAAATTCCATTAACTCTGTTTTACTCAGAACCTTCTAATGGAATGCTAAAAGGGATAATAACAGAATTAAAAGATAATAAAGTAAGTGGATACGCGATGAATTAACTTCCTAAAAATGCTTAAAATCATCTCCTGTTATCACTTTGATGTTATAAAAAAACATCGCTGATCATCAGTAACCAATGGATTTTTTTTATGATGAACTAGCTGTTACCCGCGATTTCACGTGATGAACTTTCAGAAACCCCGCCTTAGTGCGTATCTATATGTATTCTATATTTGCTACATACGTATATATATACGTCCTATGCAACGGAAATTAGTGACGATTTTTTTATTACGGGAGTCGGTGACGTTTTTTGAGTGATGGAAATCTGTTACGTTTTTGTGTTACGGAAGTCGGTTACGATTTTGGGGTCAAGTTTTCATTTAACTCTTGCATATATCGGGACCCATTTGACACATCGGGACCAAGTAATGTGCATGTACCCCGAGTTTCCCACATCCTACAGCAGGTCCCCTAAGCTGAAATGGATGGCGGGCCCCAAACCAGCTTTTTCACGGGTGTGAAAAAGCTTCTGTGTGCTTAATTTATAGTGTGAAAATATCAAAAAGCGATAAGAAACGTTCCGGCCCCTGTCAGCCCTGCCCTCGTGGGGGTCATGCCGAGAGGTATGTATACGTAAAATATACATATATCACCAGTGCTCCCAACATACAGGGTCGGGGTACTCGGGGTACTCGATTGCACATATACCTTCATGGGGAAGTTAAAAGGTTTCATTTCCAGGGGTCCTTGCGATAGTGGAAGCCCAAGGTATATCCAGTCTGGGACCCCATAAAATTTGCGAATTCGGTCAAGGGTATTTGCGTGAGGGGGGGGGTGGATTTTATTCGTTGGTAAAATGAATATTTGCAGTGGCCCTCACAGGGGGATGCCCGATTGGCTTCCGAGTCAGGGGTCTCGTTTCATTTTGGGGGCACTGGATGAATCTCATTCTTTTCTGTCGTTTAACATTGTAGAATTTTCAACAGCGGAAGCCCGAGATAAATCCAGCGTCTGGGGGCCCCACTAAATATCTGCGTATTGGGTCCCCGTTACTGGATGTGGGCCCTGAATTTTATTCGTTTTAAAATTGGTAAAAATTAAAAATTTTCGTGGCCACTCACAGGGGGTATGTCCAACAAGCCTTCAGGTCGGGGCCCCATGGAAAAGTTGACAGGTTTCATTTCGGGTGTCCCTGGATGAATCTCATTGGTTTTTGTTGTTTAACATTGTAAAATTTGCAACACATCGGTAGCCCGAGATAAATCCAGTCAGGGCCCCCACTACTATCAACGAATTGGAGTTTGGGGACCCCCATGGGGAAGTTTTCTGGGGTTACTTGATGAATCACATTTGTTTTTTGTTGCTTTATTATTATAAAATTCGCTTCTTCTGTAAGCTGGTGCTTTCACGTGTCCCTTTCCATAGCACGCTGATGAAGTGGAACGAAATAAACAAGACATGTTGTGAAGAGAAAAGGGGGGGGGGGTTGGCCGCCAAAGGTGGTAGTTATATTTTATATACAGTACTAGGGGGCTCTGCCCCCTAGTACTGTATATAAAATAACATGTCCTGACTGATTCATCATCGCCGAGCCAAAACCGCTGAAGCTGTAAATATCAAATTTTGTGAATAGTTTTTTTCACGACGTAAAGACTCACTACTCACTAAGAAATGACCACATGTCCTGCATTTTGTCTCGTATTTTCCGTGACAGTCCGGTTTTTCTGTTTTTTCTTCTCCATCCAGACTTTTTGAAAAATGTCACGGTTTTACTCGTTTATAGTCGAAGTTTTCTTGAATTTGTTAATATTACCATATAGAAGTTCCGAAAATTTCATAAAATATCGCATTTCGTTTGAGGGGAAATCTAAGGAGAGCACCTACATCCAGCAGTGGATTGAAATTGGTTGTTGATGATGCCACACCTATTGAAACCAGTATTTTAAATACAGTTAAACTCGGTTATAACGACATCGAAGATTTCGCGGGATTTCGGCGTTATAACCGAGTCTGGCTGTATTGCTTTCACTTTTAGAATATTGTTCTAGAGCTCTTTTAGTTATTTTCTAACATTTACCGGTGATTATGTATGATCCCCACCTCATATTAGTTCACTACGACGCAGTTCGTTTTGTAGAGGCCATATAATTATGTCCTACTACTGATGCTGGAAAACAAATTAATGGAATAAAGTGAATATAAAGATAAGTTTAATTTTCTCAATCAGCAAAACTGGTAAAAGAAAGACATAGCCTCATATTGTTTAAAATTATATGCGTGAGTTCAAAAATCGTAGGAACCACAGCTTCAAAAAACGATATAAAAAATGGCATTCTTTTTGGTCAATGTTAGAGGAGTATTTTAGAAGGATAATTTTCACACAGTTTTCATTGCATACATATTTAATTGGTAATTTTCAATCAAAACCTACAATATTTAATTAGTAATATCTGACATAATTTTCATTCAAAACATACAGTATTTATTTAACAATTTTCGACATGATTTTCTTCCTTACATATTTATAGTTAAAGGGTTCCAATCTACTGATCTAGAAAAACAGATAACACGCAAATGTAAGAAAAAACGCGAGAAAAATATTCATTTCTCACAAATATTGATATCATAATTAAAATGATACATTATGAGCTATACCTCTCAAATAGTCTTTAATGTCACATCCTTGATGATACTTATCAACTAAATTCTTTAATCTCTGCGAAGAGTCCCGGTATTTCTTTCTCCTAATCAATGTGATGGTTTTGTCCACTTACAATTTGCTCCATCCGAACTTCATTCAAACTCTGTTCTCTTTTTATGGCACCGATGAACTTCCGTATATCTGGGTGGTGAGCAGATAATTGCTGTTGGAACGCTCGATGCCATCCTTCTATAGAATTGTTGGTATTAGGGAAATCGTTACGCGTTCCTTGAAAGCAGTTCCGAATGTCGATGTCAAAGCGCGACGACCACCAGGACGAAGAGGACGCCTGATCCAAGTGTCTTCAAATCAACACTTCATCATAAATACGTTTTCGGAACAATCGGATTTTTTAATCATTTGTGACACTACTACGTTAAAAACTAACTAACTAACCAATTCACTCACTCCCTCACTCACTAACCAATTTACTCGCTCGCTCAATCACTTACTCACTCGGTCACTCAGTCACTACTGGGTCACTCACTCACCCGCTCAATCACTGACTCGATCAATCACTTACTGACTCGGTCACTCAGTCACTACTGGATCACTTACTTACTCGGTCACTCATTCACTCACTGGGTCACTCACTCACTCTGTCACTCAATCACTTACTTACTCGGTCACTACTGGGTCACTCACTCACCCGCTCAATCACTTACTCACTCGGTCACTCAATCACTCACTCACTCGGTCACTACTGGGTCACTCACTCACCCGCTCAATCACTTATTCACTCGGTCACTCAATCACTTACTTACTCGGTCACTCACTCACTCGGTCACTCAATCACTTACTTACTCGGTCACTCAATCACTGACTCACTCAGTCACTCAATCACTGACTCACTCGGTCACTCAGTCACTGACTCGGTCACTCAATCACTGACTCACTCGGTCACTCAGTCACTCACTGGGTCACTCACTCAGTAACTCAATCGCTCACTCCCTCGCATTGAACTGTTGTCGGTGAATTTTCCTAGTGGTGAATTGCATGGCGGTGAATTTTCCTAGCGGTGAATTGCATGGCGGTGAATTGTTGGTCGGTGAATTTTCCTAGCGGTGAATTGTTGGTCGGTGAATTTTCCGGCGGTGAATTGTTGTCGGTGAATTGCTGGCGGTGAATTTTCCGGACACGCGTTTTATCTATAGTAGACGGGTCGCCAGATGTTGATTTCGGGGGTGTCGTATTCTCCCGAGACAACGTATAAATAATGGAGAAGGGAAAAACTTATGTGAAAACTCTTTTTTAACTTCTTCTAGGACTAACGTAGTTTTGTTGGGCTACTTTTTATTTTTATTTTCACTCTACTCGATTATACATGGCATTTTCACATATAGGCTAAAGCCGGCTTTTTCAATAATATTATGGTGCAGCTACTTTACAATGCCACTACAGTCTTTACATCATAAAATAAAACTACTGACCAAATTTCACAAATATAGGCTCCAGCCGTTTTGGCTGGGCGATGATGAATCATTCAGTGAATCAGTCAATTAGTCAAGACACGTTATTTTATATGCATAGACTAGCCGTTACCCGCGGCTTCACTCACGTAGATTTGGTAATCTCAAAAGTTTTTGACGATGATTCCCTCCAATAACATTTGAATCCCCTCACATGAGGGTTGCATTTCCAGAAATCTTATCTTAGCGAGGCTCTATATTACAAAATATAATACTGAACGAATTTCATGTTTGTAGCTTCCTGCGCTTTGGACTTCGCGATGATTGCCCAATATAATTTTTAACCCCTTCCCCTTATGACCCCCTTACAGCATGAATTTTGAAAACTCTCTCGTTAGTGAGTTTTTACATTACAAAATAAAACTATCGACCAAATTTCATATTTAAAGCTTCAGTGATTTCGGCTCAGCGATGATTGCTCCATATAACTTTCGAGCCCCCCATTACTATTTTAGGGGCAGAATTTCGAAAAAACCCTTCTTAGTGAGTCTTTCGGTCAAGAAATAAAACTACTGACCAAATTCGATAAATACAGCTCCAGCGGTTTTGGCTCAGCATGATTTGTCTTTATAACATTTGAACCCCCCCCCCCTTATGACCCCTTTAGGTGTCGAATTTTTAAACCCCTTCTTAGTGAGTCTTTACGTCAAAAATAAAACTACAGATCAAATTTCACAAATACAGCTCCAGCCGTTTTGGTTCGGTGATGATGAATTATTCAGTGAAGCAGTCAATTAGTCAGGACATTTTACATATATGAGTCTGGCTGCTACCCACGGCTTCGCAAGAGTGGATTTGATAATCTGATAATCTGAAAATTACGCGGCAATGATTCCGCCATATAACATTTGAACACTTCATGACTCCTCTGGCGGATGAACTTTCAGAAATCCCGTCTTAGTGGGAATGTACATTATAAAATATAATACTGACTAAATTTAATATTTATAGCTGCAGCGATTTCAAGTTAGTGATGATTGCTCCATGACCTTTGAACCCCCCTACACTCAGGGGATGGAATTTCGAAAAATCCCTTCTCGTTGCGTCTATACATTTTAATATAAAAATACTGACCTAATTTCTTATTTATAGCTTCAGCGGTTTCAGCTCGGCAGGATTTCTATATATGACCTCCCATATTGAACCCTCTTATGACCCTCGTAGGAGGTCGAATTTCGATAAACCCCTTCCTAGTTTGTATTTACGTCAAGAAATAAAACTTCTGACCAAATTCCATGAATACAGCTAAGCGGTTTTGGCTCGGCGTGATTTCTTTGTTATCTTTGAACCCCCTTTTGACGCCTTTAGGGGTCGAATTTCGAAAAACTCCTTAGTGAGTCTTTACATCATGAAACAAAACTTTGACTAAATTTAATATTTATAGCTTCAGCGGTTTCGGCTCGGCGATGATGAATCAGTCAGTCTGGACGTGTTATTATATATATAGATAACTAGATGTGGAGGGGAATATATATCACGTATATGCTCATTGAAAAGGAGGTGAAAGTTCAAGAATGACCCAAATATCTTCATTTTAAGTTTCAATAGTTGAACATCTATTGGAAATTAAAATATTTTTAACAGTAATCAGAACTCCACCTCCTCTCGTACATGTGGAAGATCGGTGATCACGTCTGTAGACAGTATACCCGTTGTCAAATAATTTGTCACGTGAAATGCTATCTATGATAGAAAAGCCATGATTCAGTGATGCATATTACATCAAAATCGTAAGAAATATCCGAGATTAAAAAATCATGTGCCTTAGTTCCGAGTCCACGCCCATTCTGGTAGTAAGCAGATATGAATTGACGTTTAAGCTTTTTGTGCCCACCGTTCGACTCATCTGCGATGGGTCAAGGCACACGTAAGAAATACAGGCAACGAAATAGCCGACCGACTAGCTAATGATGCCACCAACTTACCTAATGTGGATAAACATCTACTACCATTAGCCTTGTACGAACTTACTTGAAGAACGAACTGCTTCGACAGTGGCAAGAACATTGGGATCTTAACATCAGAAAGGATGCATACGGCATCCAACGATGTGTCTGCTGGCATAGCGTAATACGATCACGTGTAAAAAACCATTATGGCTACGTAACACGGCCCGTTTCCAGCTCATTCAGAACATTTTAAAAAATCCAATAACGATAGGTGCGATTGTGTTGAGGTTGGATCTTTGTTGAAGTTATCTGTCAACAATCGGTAGCAGCAGGAAAAGGGAGGAGCGTTGTCCAGTGCAATTCAGACATAGATAACAAGAGTGAAACAACGCAATTTCAGACCTAGATAACAGAAATGAAGCAATGCAATTCGGACATAGACAAGAGTAAAGTAGTGCGATACGATAGCCACGTCTACCTTCCAGAAGCAACAGGCCCATCTCAAAATTTTTTTCCCGCGACATTTGGAGTTACCTACCTTCGAAAAGCATTTAAATTAACAAAAATTGATTAAAATAGTATTTTCTATAATGGATATTTGCTTTTGATTCCCCCCCCCAATCCCACTGTAATATGTTTTGTCTCCCTCCCCCCCCCCCCCCCGTTTTGTATGGTTTTTGTCAATAAATTCTATTCTATTCTATTATTGCTGTATTTTCTTTCGATATTTCCATTTACTTTTACCGAAAAAAAAACTATAATAAAAAAAAATACGATAAACATGTTGGGGTAAATCGAGAAGCTATCCATACTTAGAATAAGACAACCATAAGTATTCTGTATGGGCATTGTATAATATTTTATCGTGTATTTATATTGTTCGTAATTGTATTTATATTGTTCGTAATTGTATTTATATTGTTCGTAATTGTATTTATATTGTTCGTAATTGTATTTATATTGTTCGTAATTGTATTTATATTGTTCGTAATTGTATTTATATTGTTCGTAATTGTATTTATATTGTTCGTAATTGTATTTATATTGTTCGTAATTGTATTTTTAATTGGGTTGCTGTATTTTTGAAATATATGACATCCATATTTTTGTTATGGGCATCTTTTTCTCATCCACCTCGTTGAGCATTTTGCCTGTTGTGGCGTTGTATTTGTATTATATTTTTTAAAATTCTAATTTTAATCTAAATTTTAAATTCTATTTGGTTGGCTTCGTGGCTTCACGGATCCTTGGTCTATAATAGCTCTTCAATGGGACAAAGATAGCATGGACCACAAACCGACTTGATGGTTCCAAGACCAATAGAGAGGAGTTTGACAACTTATAACATTTTATTTTGGTGATACATTAATTAATGCATAGCAACCCAATAAGACTATTTAACAAAGTTTCAGTCTTCAAGGCAGAACTCACCGCCATAAAGCTAACATTAGAGAAAACTAATGAGATGGGAATCGCTGTTCTAAATCTCTATAGTGATTCTATGTCATCATTACAGTTTTTAAATTCGTGTAAATACACATCTAAACTGAAAAAAATACATTCTTATACTTGGTAAAAAAATTATGCTTCGGCTCCATTGGGTGAGAGCACATGTGGGAAATATCCGAAATGAATTTGTTGACCAGTTGGCAAAATAGGCCACAGAGAAGCTTGGGGTTTCTCCAGAACACGGGGCTATCGGATACTACCAGAAGTGGTAGCATGACAAGGATAGCTCCTCTGTGTTTTGCGGAGAAAATAATGCAAGAAGGAAGCATTATCTGTATCGCTGCCCCTTCTGGAATACAGAAAGAGAGAGAACAATTCTGATAGAGAATAGAGACATTGGTATCCTAACGCTTTTCCGAAATAAAGCAGCAAGAGAACACCACACTAAGGTGATTAGACAATCCATGTTTATCTATTTGGAATATTGGCAATGAAGAAAAGATCGAACATAAGAGTCCAAACAAATGTTAACGGTTAATAGAAAATGTTTGTGGTTAAAATAAATAACAGAGGTTGTTTGCCTGCGGACCTCCTTTGCGAACCGAATTCCTATTGTGACGTACACCCTCAGGGGTAGCTCAGGTGAATATTATGATCATACTCCGTAATCGGGTCGTCCCGACCAAGAACATGCGAGAAGTACGACACGACCGCAGGAAGCGGCCACAGCTCTCACTATAGTGATTATCTTTAATATTGGTTCACAGAATTTTCCAAGCAAAAAAGTACGAAACATTCGATTGAAGAAAAAAAAATTAAAAGAATTATGAAAAATGAATCGCGTTTTAAAATTGTTTAATAAAGTATAATCTCGAGTGAGAATTATATATATATATATATATATATATATATATATATATATATATATATATATACACGATACAAAATTCAATAAACATTCCTGAGCAATGTTTTGTATTGCCTTTGAAATTAAACAATTTATAGCAAAAATGCTAAAATATATATACAAGTAGAAAAACTGCTTGATCCCTAATTAAAAAGGGGGGGGGGTAATGATTACACACACACAGGAATGAAAAATTTAGATATTTAATTATTAGATTAATTATAGAATTTCCCAAACTTTGTCTAGCGAACCCATAGGAAATCTCCCTAGCTTCTACTTTGGAAATACTGGATTAAATGAAGGAAATAGCTTTTTGGAGTCATTGAAAATGCAGAGATACGAAAAATTAACTTTGGGACAACCATTATATAAGACACCTATGCCTATATATTAGAAATTTATTTCTGCCAGTTCACGATAATTTTAACTTGTCTGTTATTTCACTAGAATTTTCTTTAATATACTTCAACTGCTGAATAACACACAGAAACACAGGTTAAATTATTTCAAGGTATAAATTTATTTATTTTATAAAACAAATTATGCAAACATAATATATTGGTCTACGTCAAAACATCGCGAACAAAAACATCGCCGTCAAAACATCGCTTGTCAAAACATCGCTGTGACAAAAATATCGCGGTCAAAAACATCGCCAAATACGTCAAAACATCGCACGTAAAAACATCGCAAGTCAAAACATCGCAAGTCAAAACATCGTACGTCATAACATCGCACGTCAAAATATCGCAGGTCAAAACATCGCCTGAACATGGCCCTGGAAAAAAGATCGCTTTATGAAAAATTTTTAAATTAAAAATTGTAATGGAAATCACCTCATCCCTTTTTTTTGTTCAACTGGTAACCAAAGCTGCACTAAAAGTGCATTAAACTTTTAAGTGGCTTTGGTTGTGACAAAGCCAAACTGTCATGTGTATGTCTGTGTTCGACTGTTTCCACACCTATTAGTTTTCTCTCAATCCTTCGAATTCGGCCTTTTTTTTTGAGTAATGGACAATGAACAGAGAGAGTTCTTATAAATGCTGTATTATACAAAAAAAAAGTTTTTTTTAACAGCTGGCTGATGCGAAGATATATTTTGGAAAGAGAGAAAATTTAACTGCCCCTACGGGGAATCAAACCCACACTCCCTTTCACGAATCGAGTGAACGCCCTAGACCAGCGGTTCTCAACCTTTTTTTGCTCATGGCCCCCTTTCAACCATTTCTCATTCCTGTGGGCCCCCCTTGCGACCATGATCAATTTCCTACCCCCCCCCCCCCGTTTTCCCGTTAAATGACAATTGTTCAAATATTGTTTGCAGTATAAATATGTGTTTGAATTTATTTTTAATTTATGAAAATTAAAAGACAGTAAAAAATATATATATAATAAGTTATTTTCAATCAATGTAAACATTGCACTTGAAGACGGCAAAATGTCATCAAGTTACTGTTCAGGATGAAGTTTGAATTATTTAGAAATTAGATTTTCTTGGGTAAATTTGAATTTGGGTGAATCAGAATTTCAAACAAATCAGGAAGTATAAATAATCAGATTTCAAAAAAGAAAATTATCGGTTTATTGATGTCTCGCTGAATGACAAGTTATCTCCAAGTGGCGTTTTGGTTCATAATGTGACCTCTCTTCCACAGGCGAACGAAGTAACGTGTGAGTTGGCTTAAACACAACACAATATTTCACATAACAGACACTACTATATGTAATGTACAGAGGGCATAGGTAACAAGACGTATGGTATTTTACTTTACTGGCAAACCTCGTTCACCCTACAGGAATACTTTCAATTAGAAAAATTATGTGTAGTACTCAGATATGTCATTCATGTTGCAAGGGGGTGTATAGTTATTCAAATAACAATGTCAACTTTTTATACGGACACGTGTGCTCAAAAATCCAATTACAATGTTCTTGCCCCGTCTCTTTTGACGCCAAAAAAACCCGTTTTATCCGCATTTAACGTTGTTTTTTGGTTGGTTGTCTTCAAATGAATGTTACTGTCAATAAAGTGACACTGTATGCATATATACATTCATCTCGAAACCTTATAATTATTGATAACACAAGCTTATGACAAAGGCTTTGATTTTTATGACCTAAAGAAGAAACGTAGTAGCTAATAATTTATCAGCAACGACGTTTCATCTTTAGGTAAAAATCGGAGCCCTACTTATGAGAAATTGGTTACACACACGCAAAAAAATCATTGTGCTTGTTTTTGTGAAACTCTTAAAATTTTTGATATTTCAAGTGCTAAATTTCATCTTTCAACTACTCAAATCCTTATGCTCGGCATTGAAATATTCTGCCCACCAATCAAAAATCAATCAAATCTTCATTACTAAATCTTTATTTACTTAAATAAGAAAATAATTGCGAAAAAAAATATTCTATGCATTTTGTTTGAAATTAAATTTTTTTGCCCACTCTTTTAATAAATTTCCTCATGGCCCCCCCCCTTATCAGCAGTCATGACTCCCCTTTTTCGATATTTTCCTCCATGGCCCCCTGGAATATCCTGGGGCCCCCGGTTGAGAACCACCGCCCTAGACTATACAGAGGCAACGAATATCTCAGTCTTTCCTTAGCTCGTGTGCACTGAACACGTCCTTTTACCCGGAGAGTGAAAGGTCGTGGGTTCGATTCCTCGCAAGGGCAGTTGAAGTTTCTCTCTTTCCACAATATATCTTCGCATCAGCCAGCTGTTAATAAAGTTTGTATGGATAAGCGGAGAGTGACATCATCCTCGGATTTTGTATTATCTGTACCCAGAGCCGTTATTAGGCGCTTTTTCAGCCGGGGAGACATTTCGCACCACCCCATCATGGAAATATGGTTTCCAGATTCCAAAAAAAGGGGTACGAATTTTCTGGTAAACCGTTAAATTAATAAACCTTTCACTATAGTTTTCTTCATCAAACTGCAATATTCGTTGCTACTACAATAATTGAGCTGTCGATACTCTTTCATTACGAGGATTGTTCGTAGAAGAAATTATTCTTTTATTAGAAATTATTCAATATTATGGTGATACATATATGGAGGGATAAATAATGATCGACATATAGGGACCGGCCAAAGCTCAACGAAAGCCCGAAATTCGGACAATGGCCGTTTCAACTGTGCCGGGCAGTTCAAGAACTAGACAACTTCGGGCTTTGGCAGTAACACACACATATATGAGAGACATTTTGCAAATGACATATTATCTGCATCAAACATCAAATTATCCAAAACGTTGGGGGGGGGGGGAAATCGAATTAAACAGGTAATTTCAAATTGAATTGAAATTTTTGCAAGAAACTCAAAGGGAATTCCTGATATTCGAATTAACCAAGTTCACCTGTACCTTTATTATTTCTGTAATAAAATCTCAGAAAAATATACGATAGTGTATAATCTTAAGGAATAAAGCAATAACTAAATAATGAAGCGCAATTATAAATATCCGATGTCTTTTTGAAACTCAAAGCAGCTGATTATATGCAGGTAAATACGATATATATATATTAATTTTCGGCGATGTTTTTGTGACGGCGATGTTTTGACGTGCGATGTTTTTGTCACGGCGATGTTTTGACGCAATACCCAAAAGCCTGTAAAGGAAAATTACAACAACAATCATGGCAAAAACAATAGTACATGCACGAATATTGAATATCCATAATTACTCATCTGAGACCCTCGTAATAGGACACTAATGAACTAATCTTTGAAAGTTCTTAATGTATAAAAGTATAACTATATTTCAACTAATATTCATGAAAACAGTACACTTAGCTTCCTTTTAACATTTTGTATTGGCAAGTTATCCAAGTTTTCTCCCCCCCCCCCCAAAGTGAACAAATAAGAAATGATAAGAAAAGCTTGCGCTTGTTCTTTTGCTCAAGCATATGAAGACTACTACTACTAAACGATACATGTAACTTGTCCCTATTCCTCTGCTGAATTTCTAACGAATTGGTACATGTTGGAACGTGCATGTCCGTGTTGTGAACCTAACGTGAAGCTTTTTTCTGTGTAATGCTTGTTATAGAAAGCCATCTGCCACTACTATGAGTGAAGTGTAATGATTGGAGATTTTACGGTTGCTCTCTGTGGCGAGACTTTTTAACAGGGAGATGGGCTTACATTCACACCTCGAAGTTGAAAACCACAAAAAACCAACTTTAACTGACCACCACTGTGGCGCCGTGGTGGTCGGCTGAAGTTAGATTTTCTGTGGTTCCCAACTTCGAAGACTGGCAGTTCCACCACATAAATGGGTTTTTCTTTTTGTGTGTTTCAAGTAACACACACAAGAGTATTCCAGAGCTATCCGCAGTTCTTAAAATAGTTCAATATAGATCCAATGATTAAAAGTTTATGTATGTTTGACTAGGCATACCCCTTTTTTCAGGGACTGCTCCAAGAGTAGTATTGTATTTATGATTTTGTCACATGTGGGCTACACAAATTTTTCAGCTTTTGCCCATTTTTTGACAATCCATCCATCGAATTTGAACTCGCTTGGCCCTTATGCCTGTAAATACGTTCGTGTCTTTTTAGCCACCCACATGCTTGCATACCCTCTTGGTCGCTCGCATGTTTTCATACTCTCTTGGTTGTTCGCATGCTTACATACTCTCTTGGTCACTCTCATGCTTACACACGCTCTGGTTGATTCTTTTGGCTACTTATTGACTTGGTTCTTTGCCCTCTAGGTCCATACTCACAGTCACTCTTTCGATCATTTAGATGCTCACACACTCTCTAGGTCACTTTTGGCCATTCAGATGCTCACACACTCTCTAGGTCACTTTTGGCCATTCACCTGGTTGTATACGCTTTAGGTCACTCTTTTGGTCATTGTAACTGTAATTGTAAATCAACCACTGCCTAAGGGTGAGCCCATAGTGGAGCAAAGAGGTACGAGAGATAAGAATTGCAACTTGGAAGGAAAAACTGCATAGGGGGGGAGGAAGGGATGTACACAAATAGCAAAAGAGAAGGATAGAGAAAATGACTGGAGAGGTTCTGAAATGTTATGGTGTGATGCAGAAGGAAAGAAACAAGGGAGAAATGGACCGATCAACAGATAGCAAAAAAAATCAGCAGATCTAGGTGATCTCTCAAAACAAACGTTTGTTCAACCCCACACCTCGGTGATTGGCCTCTTTTTCTCCCTCGTCTTGCTTCTCGAATTTGTGTATAGTAGGCCGAAACCAGGGACGACGGAACATATATCCTCGTGCTGCTAAAGCAATACCAATCATACCAATCACCATTTGAACATAGCTCAAATATTGCACTGAAAGAGACTCTTTTTTAATTAAAATTTTTGGAGAAATACCCTTTCCTTGTGATGAATTGCATAGCAGTAGCTCTTTTTGTTTGCTTGTCATTTCACGTCCAAGGGACTTTCCCATACACCCTGTATATCCATTAAGCATGAGAATAAAATGAGCATCAGAATCTGAATACCACAACGGTAGTCACAGCAATAGACTTGAAACAGTAGGTTTCATCGCTGATTTCAGACGAATCTAAACCCTTTGAGAGGCATTGACAAGATATCTCGCCTTCTTATTTTAGCATTGGCAAGCCCAAATATTTTGTAAAGTTAATCCCTCTCTCAGTGGAACACTTTTCCCTATACCAATGGTTCACAAACTTCTGTCGACCACTGCTCCCTTGCCTAATTCATGATTCATCAGCGGCTCTTCAAGATAGATTAATAGATATTTTCCCGTATTAACTTTTCCGTAACTTCTTCAAAGCATGAATAGGTGCACAAATCAATATCTCAAGCTCGCCGTGACAGCTCACATAAAGGTTGGTGATGTCCCTGGAAACAGCGACGCACACTTTGAAAAATCTGCTCTATACCATTGGCGGAAATAGACTGGGAAGTCTGTGGGGGGGCGGGGGCACGATAGTAATGATGTCAATTCCTATATAAATATATACATTAGATTAGTCCACTCCACCTTTAACGCTGGGGGAAGGGCAATGCCCCCCATATCTCCGCCCATGCTCTATACCCATTACTTTTTCATTAATTTATATTTGTTACCTAGAATGGGAAAAATGGAAGGTGTAGCGTCATTATTATTTTGTGATTATTATTTATTACACTCACTTTTCATACACACATGCACACGTAAATACTCCCTATTCATATATGTGGCCCACACGTAAAAACAAACACTACACAGTCATCAACTACTCGATTATTATTATTTATTAGATGTTTCAGTGAGGCTTAAAATGGACAAATTCGCCTTGCATACACTATTTCACCCCATCTATTGATGTAAACCCCACACCAAAACACGCCACATATCCACTAATTGCATCATGATTGGTATTATTATTTTGTTGTATGATATTCAAGGGAAGAGACGGAAAATATTAATTTGTCATTTTAACAAATCCTGGTCACGGCACCAGTTGTTATATGGTCTATTTAGATCAACTCTTAGTGCATTAATTTTACCATTACAAATTTAAATAGAGGAAGGCCGTGATAAGAGGGGGGAAGGGGGTGAATAACCACCCAGGTCCTTTTACAATTTCTGAAACTATATTATTACCAAAATGAAAGTAACATCTCAACAAATGACAAGATCCAGTGAATCAAACAAGACAATATTTTAGACATTCATCAATTTAATATAAGATTAGGTATTCAAAAGAAAAGGGGCTCCATTCATATCATAATATGAATAACATATTTCACACAAATCAATAATTAATTGGGGGGGGGGACACCTGGAGAGGGAACCTCCACTGGATAAGATATGCGTGATTAAAAAAAAGGTAAATGGTGGGATGACCTAGAC
Organism: Pholcus phalangioides; assembly: GCF_987345545.1. Classification (NCBI taxonomy): domain Eukaryota; kingdom Metazoa; phylum Arthropoda; class Arachnida; order Araneae; family Pholcidae; genus Pholcus; species Pholcus phalangioides. The sequence continues at coordinate 33,176,600 of NW_028301604.1, forward strand.
TCTATTATGCCTTGTCATACCTGTTGGTCGCCGCTCTATACACACAGCCTAAGAATATTCAGACCTAGCAATGATTCCAGGTAGGAATCCAGTGTTCATGGGTGTTTGAATAATATGCAAAGCAAGAGCAGATGAAATAGGGGTGGGACAAAACTGATTCGACCAAATACTGAATATTTGCTAAATGTTTTGGCCGATTATAAATTTGCTTAAAATTCATAATTACAAAAAAGAAATTGGTGTCTTTAATTGAAAATCAAATTACTGATAATTTCAAATGATTGATATAGAATTTAAATTATGCAACTTATTATTTAAATAAATATTAAAAAAACTGGTAATTGAAAGATTTTTTAATATTCATGCCTCGTAAAAATGGGACGTATATAGAGTCTGTGTTTTAAAATTCATAGAGTGGCACTTGCATCGAAAATAATCTTTAATAAGCTTTGCTTAAGCATATGCGAGAGACTGGAAGTTGCATTAATTGTAGCCTGACAGTCGAGTGGTTGGGGAACTAGCTTCTCACTGTGCAGGTCTGGGTTCGAATCCCGGTTCGGACATAGATGTATATTAACAAATTTCCTGGACGGATCATGCTGATCCCTTGGGAATACGTGAAGATGACATTATTAAAAAATTATCATTAGCAGTACAATTTCTATTTTCCATGATACTGCATGTTAATTCATTCATTATATGTGTGTATATATATGTATATTGAAACCTCACTACAACAGTTACTCAATATAACAACAAATCCCTCTACAGCAATATTTTTCAAATCTTGTTTTTGGAAATGTCTTGTTCACAAAAATATTTTTATTTGACAATTTATAACAAATTATATTATTGAGTTTATTCATTGTAATAACCAGTGTGGGATCTTATCCATTATTATTATTGAAATGTTAAAATGTGTGTGCTAGCAATTTTTAAGTTGTGGTGCTAAGGCAGCCCATGAGCAATAAAGCAAAATTTCAGCTTTCAACATTTTACCATCAAATTTCATACATCGAACAAAATTTAAACAGTAATAGACCAAAACACCAATGAAAAATATATTCAGATAAAACCCCACTTACCTTTAGAATCTTTAACTTTCCTCATACATAGTATCCAGTATTCTGCGCTGTTTGATGTGTACGGATGCTGCCAGTGTGAACAATACAGTTACACCTAATTTGACGATATAATAAAAATAATTAGCACACAACCTTTTTTTGTTTATCTTAATTCAAAATAATGTCACAATTTTATATTGCTTGAAATTTACGAATGAATTATACAGTACATATGACGGTACATATTATTAAGTGTACATTCACATAACGTACTGATCTGTAACGACTAAAATGCTGCCAATTTTCTTTTTAAGAAGAACCTTGTCTTTCGAGGATGATTCTTTTTTCGAAAAGATTCTACCCCAGATTCAATTAACCTTTTAATGGCTGAATTCAGATTGATTTTTATTATTTTTTCTTCTATTTCCTTTCCTGATCCTTCAAATATATAAAAAGAAAATCATTTCTTATTTTAAAATCACCGTAACACTTATGCCTAAACAAAACACAAAAATATGGCGCCAAATGTCGTCTGCTATTTCCTACCGATTTTTTTATGTCCCACAGCTGCTCTCAGCATCTGGGGCTGATACTCGAGATACCAATTAATACCACTCAATTATTCAACCCTTGTCCTCAGGTCGGAGTAAATGATTATTTATTTACAGCTTTAACAAATAATGTATATATGAGAATATCTTTCAATTACATACTTATAAATCAGTACATATGTTTTATGCTACTACTCCTTTAGCGAGAGAGGAATGGAGAAAGCAACAGGTCAAGACTTACCCCAGGATTTCGTCATCTTCCGCTCCTTCCACTTTTGCCCAAAACCGGACAGCCACCTCTCATCAAGACCTAGTTCGTTCTGCCTCTTTCAACAACCTTCTCTCTTCCAATTTCCTCCTGTTTCCCTCTCATTGTTTCCGTCTCCTAAACGTTACACCCCCTCCCCTTTGGGTCCCTGACTAGAATCCCCTACTGGAATCTCGCTGCTGCCCCGATGTCTACATACCAATGATAAAATCCATCTCCACTCCTTCTCAAGGTACCACTGCCCAAAGGGCAGGGTCAATTCTGAGAATCTGCAAAAGGCGTTGGAAGTAACACCTGTGCCTCACCTATTTCTATACACGATATCTGAATGAAAGTCCAACCCAGTTCCCAGACTGTCTAGCGTCGTAAATAAAATTATATTCTAAAAGGCTTCATTAAAATTTAACTACAAATTAATGTAACCAGTTAGCGAGTAGCTTGTTACATTTATTCCCATTTTTTCATTTAGTTCTTATTCTTATTTAAAAAAACCAAAACATTATCACAAATATGGATTTTTAAAAAATTTAATACACAAAATAATTAAATTTCACTTACTTCTCACGGGCAAGCTCCGTTTCTCGGTGAGAACTTGGCGCTAACGCAGTTCACGATCCATTTCTCGCATCGATGTTTATCGCGCTGCAAATCTTTTTAATCCGAATTTAACTTCCTGGAGGGGAACAATAAGGCATTTTCACAGTTATTTCGAAAAAAAATGGCAAAAATGACTCAAAACGCTCTAATAATAATAAAAAGGGAAGAATTTGTAAAGAGCCTACGGTAGGATAACAGCGCGCATCGCTACAGAAAGGTTCAAAATGTCGGATGCGTCGGCCTCCCTTATTCTAGTGGCTATAGGCAAAACCATTCTATCAATAATGACAACATAAACGAATAAAGCCATATCATGTAAAAATATCACCCAGATCGACAGGGTGGTAAGAATCGACCGGCCAATAATTACACACGTGATTCCTTGTGAAAAACTAATATAAGTTAACTTAAAACTAATAAGTGTTTTCTGTTTTTTGATCTGACCCGTAATTAATGACTTATAACGCTTTAAAAATTGATGACGTCACTTAAAAATCCTGCCAAATTCACCAAATGTATAACATGGCATTTTTGACAAAGCTGAAAATGTATTAACCCTGCTATACAGAAAACGAAAGAGACATAAAAAACAGTTTTTTCCTCGCACTTTTCAGGAAAGAGGGAAAAAAACTTTTTTTTACAAAATCAATCAGAATAGGTTCTTTGCATCTCACAATGTCAGCTTTACAAAAGTTATAGATAAGCGTTAAGGCGGATACACACTATGATGTGACGTGTAACCACGTGACGTCAGATGGCGCGGGATCATATCAGACATTATACGGTGTGCGCACTGGTGTGATGCATTAAGACTGAAACACACTACGATGTTGAATTTGTGAAAGCTTATTCGTGGAAATTCTGTGACGTACAAATTATGTGACGTGAAATTTCCACGAATCAGAATTCACAACGTCTCTGACATGACGTGAAATTACGCCATGTCAGTTTAGTGTATTTCAGCCTTTACACCATCAGTCGAAATGTAGCCGTTGTGTGCGTTGGTCGCGATACCTACTATTGTTTTGAGAACTTCTACTATTTCGATTTTTCTCAAAATGAAAATTTATTGACAAAGTCCGGGTTACACTATAAAGGTTTTTGAAAATTTCTTTCATAAAACTTAAGTGTAATTTTCAAGTTCTGTAAAGTATTTTTTATCAAACTTTTTAGTGTAATCCTAGCCGTACACTATAGTCCACCGATCACGAGAAGAACACTGGCTACGTCACGTTACGTCGGACGATTCTATTCTTTACTTTTAGGTAAAGCAACTGCCCATCGAGAATAGCGCATTAGCAACGGTGCTTTCCCGTTTGGTGTCTTTAGAGCTATTTTGGCTTCCTAGAAATTTCACTAAAAGCGCCACGGCAGTGCTCTCGATAACGTCGTCATCGCAGTGTTTTTGTTGCGTAAACACCGGCTGTTCGACAGTGTCGTCTTAAGGCATTGTCGCATTACATTCACAAAAATAAGATCTGGTTGAAATTTTCCAGAATTTACGTGGTAGGGCCTCAGAAAAATCAGTTGGCCCGGGAAAGCCCGTGATGCTCTTAAGACGGCCCGGCTGCTTGAGCACTTACGGCACATTATTTTAATACAAAAAATATATTTTTTATTCCGCAGAAGGGATCGGAAACTCCAGCCTTTTTTTAATAATCAGTTCCATGCATCAAGCTGAGGCCGAACACTGCTCGTATAAAACATTTTCGACCATGGCCCCCCAGAAGGATGGGCTACTACACCGCACACCAACTCCGGTCATGTATCGCCATACGGCAATTTCCAACCAGTAGAGTTGGGTGGTAAATGAAGGCTCCATCCATCGGTGGTCGCCCTAGGCTCGGTAGGTAAAGAACTTTCTTCGAATGTTCTATGCCCGGATTCAAACCCATGGACCTTGATGGTAACCTTCATAGTGGAAGACGAGCTGAAGACGAAGGATGGGCTGACAAAATCCAGCCTATAGGAGAATTCTTATAATTTTCTTTTTTTTCCCACACTGTAAATTCAGAATGGACGGCCGGTGAGAGATCCCAGCCAGGATCCCTGCTGCACCACGAGAGGACCAATCTTCCCATGCCCTTAAGCATGGCCCCCACATCTTGCAGCCGGGCTCTCAGATTGGAATCTTCGAAAGGTCACTCTGAAATGAATTTATAATTGTAAAAAATGATTAGAATCATCAAGGGCCCCAGGGCTGGATCCCTGTCAGCCCTGCCTTTGGGGGGGGGGACATCCCTTTAGGTGGCTTTAGACGAAACTGCAAACTTGACAAGCAGGCATGCTCACTCTTTTTATTTGTCACCTGTTTAAAAAGCCCATATGAGTAGCTTCTGTCGAGAAAGTAAAAAAGACGATGATATATATGGCTATATAACAGAAGGTAAACAGAAGAAGAACGGTTAATTGCCAGCAGGTGCCATTCTCTTGCTGCGGTATAGAAATTGAACCGAAGAAAATGTCATATAATTTACAGTAGTAATAAATTATTATTATTATATTAATAATACTCCTTTTGTATTAAATTATTAATTTAAAGTAATTTAACAATTAATTTATTTTATTATTTTAGGAATTTAATTATTAATTTAAAGTAATTTTGCTCCCTTTATTACTAAATGATCACTACTCCCTTCGAATTTTTTTCTGTATCAAATATTTTAGTTCAAAATATTAAAATTAATAAAAAATTTTTAAATTAAAAATTTTAATTTCCTTCCAAAATTTATAGCAACAATTTTCGAGTACATCTTTTAACAAACGCCAACACAAAAAGCGCTGCTCACTCAAGCGTGAAGACTGACGGGGGGAGTTCTCTGAAGCGTGAAGAATACCCTCATAACAAGAGAGAACCGATTTGCGGCCTTTACTGGCAACCAGAGATAATTTTTATCCTTTCCCCGCGCAGGCATTATAATGAGCGTTGACTGTTTCTCAATATACTCAATACCTATATAGTGTAGAATGCTATATTAATTAGGATAATCGGAGGAACTTGTTATTATGCATACTTACCAACCGTCTTGGTGCGGTTGATATATTTGTCACTTTTACGGGCGAATAAGCATAACACCCAATCGTCGTTGGTGAATTTGATAAATACCAAAAAACAATTATCACTTTTACAGGAGATTATGCATAATGACCAAGTGTCGTTGGCAATTTGATAAATACTTGGAATAGATCACCGTTTTCTGTGATTATGCATAATACCCTAGTGTAGTTGGGGGTGGTTCCCAACTTCGAGGCGCAAATGCGAGCCGATCTCCCGTTAAAAAGTCTCGCCACAGAGAGCAACAGTCCTACAAACAGTACAAATATTCAGTTACTACACATCACTCACTTCACTTCTGAGATATAGATGGCAGCACTGAAAAATCATACACAACACTAGATACGTACTAAGACTGTTAGGTACACACACTTACACTTCTGGCACAACTCACTGGATAGTAAATTGCCTATGGCGATAGACTTGAGTTGTGCTCGGTTTGAGAAAAAAGGAAAAAAAAAAGTGTAGTTGGGGAATTTTATAAATATGAAAAAAATTCCAAATGAGTCAAGTATGTCTGATGAATATAGTCAGACCCCGATATAATAATAAATTTTACTATCGTACTCCGATATAAGGATACAATACATGTATGAATTATTATGTATATCATATAGTACGTTTTATCATGTTTACCAACGACGCGACGCATGGTTATTATGCATAATCTCCCGTAAAGGCCACAATTTTTTATTAGTTGTTAAATTTATCTATGATGCTTGGGTACTGTGCATAATCATCGGTAAAAGTGATAAATTTAGGACAATTTATCAAACTCACCAAGACGATTAGTAATGATAATCAGTTATTATGTATAATAACCGCATATATCAAATTTACCGTAACGTATATATTTATTCCTCTCACATTCAAATACACTTGCTTAATTTTACAATTTCAAAGACTAAATAAACAATTTGTTTACTGACCTGAAACTTCATGTTTTTCTCCGATCTCGTCCCAAGCCTCTCTCCGTGCAATTTGATTTCTGTATTCTCGGTGGGTAGGGTCATAGTGCAGAGAATTTGACCGAACGTGTTCGATCAGGTGCTCTTCCATCATCAACACACGAGCAAAAAACAAATTAAATGAAAACACGAAAAAAATTTAAATAAATCAAAACGCGAACAAAAAGCAAAATTGATCAAAACACGAACGAAGCAAAGAGAACGAGGAAAACAAATATGGCTCTTCACATGCTATCACACGACTGACGAAAATCTGAACGGTTTGATTTTTTTGTGACACGTAATAAGGCGTGTTACGTCGGATTTCATAATCCGACACGTTCCCATGTCGCGTCAGCACAGTGTGAACGTACCTACAGAAGACTCATAGGTTGAATTTATATCGCACGCATTTCTACGTGGTCCCACGTCACGTCAAAGTAGTGTGCACGGATTTTTGCGTGTCACGTCAGATTACATCATCACAGACTTTACCACATCACATCAGCGCAGTGTGAATGTACCTACAGAAGACTCATTGGTGGAACTTTATATCACGCGCATTAACGTGTGGTAACACGTTACGTCAGTGTAGTGTGTATCCGCCTTTAGTCATTTTGTTTTATTCTCCAGAAAGAGTACAGCGTCTATTTATTTATTTTTTGTTAGAATTTCTAGTTTGATGGCATTAACAGCATACAAGAATATTAGGACATGCACCTTATAATAGGTGAGTGCCACGGATATCAGCCTTGCAAGAAACAAGGTTATACAGTCAACGGTATCCAACGCAAAAGCAATCAGCCCATAAAGTTAATTTGCGACTTGACCGCCGATTGCTCGAGTCAGGGTGTGTATTACCACAACCAAACGTAGACGATGGGCCAGTGTTGGCCATAAAGACACCGGCTTCCGAAGACAACGTGTTGTCATTGGTTGAGTCGGATTCAACGACCATCAGTCGAGCGATCGCACGAGAATTAAATTCAAGTCATGCAACTGTCTTAAACGTTTTGCGCGACGAGTTCTTACATCCGTATCATTACACACGGATGCAAGCACTTTTATCAGAAGATTATCCGCGAAGAAAAGAATTCTGCCAATGGCTGCTTCAACAACCTTCCAATCATAACACTTTCCTAAATAGGATTCTATGGACTGGCGAAGCAACGTTTACTCGTGAAGGTGTCTTTAACAGCCATATCTGGGATTTTTCAAATCCCTATGCAACACGTCCAAATGCTCATAAGGTTCGTTGGGGGAATTAATGTTTGGTGTGGCATTGTAAACAACAATCTTCTGGGACCACGACGTCTGATTGTTGAATCCTACCTCGTTTTCTTGAGAGATTGCCTCCCAGACTTCCTTGATGACGTTCCCTTGGCTATCTTGCGAAATCTTTAGCTGCGGCACGATGGGGCACCGGCCCATTACGCATCCAATGTCCGCCAGTGGTTAAATCACGAATACCCAAATCGGTGGATTGGCAGCAGTGGCCTGCTAGATCCCCTGACGTAAACCCTTTAGACTAGGGGGTCTTCAACGTTTTACGCTTGAGGGCCACATAAAGTATTTGTTGCGTTCCGCAGGCCACTCATTAACGGCGTAGGGGGGGCGGGCCTCACATCTCTGATACGGTAATCAAAGACGATCACAAACTAAATGTATTTCAAAATATTTTAAAAAATTGTAACATTTAATTCAATTAACATTTCAAATTATAGTGTCAAAAAATGCCTTTTTTGCTATATTAATACATTTGTGTTACTTTAAAATGCTTTTGGTAGTTGGTAAATCTAAATTTTTCTCAGAAATTTCTTGTGCCTCCAATCAATCTCAGTGTGTCCCACCTTCCAAAGGTTGATCCCACTTACGCTCAGATACGACAAATTAAAATGCGACGCGTACTACGTATTTTATGATTCCATTGTGTAGCATTTTCGTTTTAAAAAATTAAATTGAATTGGGGTAAGACCAATTATTTTTAGGTATTTTTTATATATAATGAAACAGAATGCAAATGGATGATTTTTGTTTATACATGTATATGTTGAATTAATTACGTACCAAATAAAAAAAGAGTCTTTGGTTACTTACATTACGAATGGGAGTGGATGTAATTCCTAAATTAATGTGAAACTTGATATTGTTTTTGCTTGACTAAAGCTTCAATGTTAGGTAAAATTTGTGTTGTTGCTATTCGTAAAGTATCCTCCAAATGCCGATCAGTCAGACGTGTTATACTTTTTGATTTTGTATTCTTCATTCGACTAAACAACTGTTCACATATGTAAAACATTTTCATAGAAATTTCGTTCTCACGGAAGTCGGAAAATCTGTTTCTGAATTCCATTCTCAGATTTTAAATGCACCGTACATAATCGTCCGGTTTCCAAGTTGTAGATCTATTTACCAACTCCAACAATTTAGGAAAATGTATGCAGTTTCTGTTTTGCAATTGACGTTCCCAAAGGACTAATTTAGTTTCGAACGCTTTCACATTGTCATAAAGATTATGGACAAGTAGATATTTTCCCAATAAGCGATAGTTTAGATCATTCAGATGACCAGTGATATCGACAAGAAATGCGAAATCTCTCACCCACTTTTTATCTTGAAACTCCCCAATAAGTTTTCCTTTGGATTTCATGAATTCATCAACTTCCTACTTCAAGGAAAACAGGCGCTGAAGCATCTTTCCCCGGCTCAACCAGCATACTTCTGTATAACAAATAACGTCGCCGTGCTCAGCTTCCAAATCCTCTAAGAATTTTTGAAACAGTCTATGGTTAAGTCCTTTGGATCGAATGAAGTTAACCGCTTTCACTACAACAGACATTACATGCTTAAAGTTGGAGAAAAACTTTTTGCACAAGTTTTCCTGGTGTATGATGCAGTGAAAAGCCATCATCTTCGTATTCCCACATTTTTCGGCATCTGATTTTATCAATGTGATTACCCCTGTCTTCAGACCGGTCATAGAGGGAGCACCATCTGTAGATATGGCAGATAAGTTGCCTAAGTCCAACTCACATTTGGCCAATGTTTCTGCCAAACTTGAATATAAGTCGAAACTTCGTGTGGTATCCTTAAGTGCAACGATACTAGCTAACTCTTCAACAATTTCGAAGTTTTTGTCAATACCACGAATGAAAATGGCTGCTTGTGCGGTATCTGTAGCATCCGTCGATTCATTCATAGCTACTGAGTAAAACAAAAATTCCTCACATTTGGATTTCAAGGTCTTGAATACATCTGCTGACAGATCCTCCACGCGTCTTGTTACTGTTACACCAGGCAAACTGATATTCGAAACAGCTTGAGCCTGTGATGGGCAAAGCACATCAACTGCAGACTGAAGACATTCTCTAACGAATTCTCCATCAACGAAAGGCTTCCCACGTTTCGCAATTTTTTCTGATATTATATAACTAACACGAACACAATTTTCAGACTGCTCATTTCTTCCAAAGAATAATGATTACTGACAGTTCAGCTTCGATTTCAGTTCATTGGCTTTTTCACTTCGAAAATGTCCCTCCAATCCAGAATACTTCGCACCATGTTTAGTATCGTAATGTCTCTTAATATTATATTCTTTCATCGTGGCTACGCTCTCATTGCAAATTAGACAAACTGCTTTAGCCTTGTGCTCGACGAAAAAATAAAGGGATGACCCCTTTCCTTAGAAAAAATCTCACTTTTTCTTCAACTTTCCTTTTTTTGCTGTCACGGTTCGCCATCATGCACTCATTTAAAGACTAAAAGGCTCCTGATCAAAGGCTTCAAAGACCAAAAACAGAAGTAAACTAACTGTACCAATATAGTACAAATCCCCTTCTTCCAACCAATCAAGATGCATACATCCATCTGCTCCTTTCGCAACCATGCACCCGAGAAATACGATACCATGGAAATTCCGTTCATTTCTGCTTTCTCCCACTCAAGGAGGATGGGATGTACTCGAAGTTATTTATGGTGAAAAGTGTACGGTGGCCTTAGCACCGTACATTTTTACTACTTTACTAATTTTACACTTAAGAAGCTAAATAGTGTACTGATCAGCCTGTCCTTGTTATAAGTCTATATGAAGCTGGGTGACTTTTTCTTCGTCGAAATCTTCGTTTTACCCTATTTTTCAATGATATTTCGTCAATCGATCGAAATGTTTTGGCGGGCCACCAAAACAGTGACGGCGGGCCACGGGTTGAAGACCCCTACTTTAGACTTTTTCTTATGGGGCCATCTCTCAAAGCGCATGTGTATAGGTATACACTTGACTCGCAAGTCCTTGTAGCCGCTTTGCATGTGGCAGTGACAACAGTGACACCTTTCATGCCAGAGCTAGTTCAACTTTCCATCCCACGCCGTGCCTCTTCATGCATCTCAATGGTCGGAGCACATTTTGAGCACTTACTAATGTAGGAAGCAATCTTCCTTTTAGCGGCTGTGGTGGTTGAATGATCATAGTGGGGCTCGCATCGCGAGGGGTCTCGGGTTCAAACCCCACCGTCGCCACAGTGATGTTCGGCTGAAGTTGGTTTTCTGTGGTTCCCAAATTCGAGGCGCACAACTCACTAGTTAGCAAATTGCCCATGGCAATAGACCTGAGTTGGGTTCGGTTTGAAAGAAAGAAATCTTCCTTTTAGCCACAGTGGTGGTCAGCTAAAATGTGGTTTTCTGTGGTTCACAACTTCAAGGCGCGAATGCGAGCCGATATCCCATTAAAAAGTCTGCCAAAGATAGAAACAGGCTCATTACACTTCACTCACAATTTGAAATATAGATGACAGCATTGAAAGGTCAGACACAACACTAGATACTCAATCAGACTGTTGGGCACACTCACATTTCCGGCAGAACTCGGGCGGTAATAAATTGGCCATGGCGACAGATCGAAGTTGTGTTCGGTTTCAAAGAAAGAAATTTCTTCTTGCCGAACTAACCTTAAAAATATTTGAGAGGGATAACGTTACTTTTCGAAATTATTTCTTAGAATAATACTGGCTCTAAAAAATAAATGCCATAAAACTAAACGTGTGTGAGTAGGTTAAAATAGTCAAAAACTTGCCTTTTTTTTAGGCCTGAAAAAAAAACATTTTTATGTTTCCAAAGACACTTTTAATGGTTTTAGGGTATATTGGGGCTGCTAATTTCAACATTACTGTTGGTTTTGTTGAATTGGCTCTAGTATTCGAGAGAGATAATGCATAATACAGTATCAATATTTCAACATAGTCTGCACTAATTTTTTTGCGTGGAAATTTTTCTTTCAATTTTTATTTACTTTCCTATTTTATTGAACACATTATCACATTTATTTCATTACCAGACATTTGTGATCTTTATGTATTGATATTAAGTTTATAAATGATTCACATACAGTATTCACAGTACAATTCCAATGTGATTTGTATGCTGCTTATGGCCTGAGCGGATCCAGAGCTTGCTGTCGGGAGTGGCGATTTTACAAAAAAAATAAAAAATAAATAAAATGATGAGCTAGTCACTCTGAATGGGGGGGGGGGAGCATATCTTCATTTTGTTTCGTATTTTGTGGAATAGTCTCGTTATTTCTGTTTTTTTCTCCGTTCCGAATTTTTTGAAAAAAATCTACTAGTTTTCCCTATTTTTTAGTCAAAGTTTACTTGAATTTGTTATTTAATCGAAAACGTTGATATACAGGTATAATTTTCAACGGATGGGTTAAAAAAAAACAATATTATCATGTAAAAGTTCCGAAAATTTCATGGATTGTCGCATTTTGCTTCGGGGGGCGATCATTGTGATCACACCCCCATAGATCCGCACGTTGCTTATGGTATTAACATTGAAATTCAACTTTCATTCTAACTCAAAAACTAGAGCCGATCTGATAAAGCCAATGTCAGACTAAGAATCAAAAAAATGCCGCAAAAGCACCCTCAAATCACTGAAATATCCTTGAGAACAAAATCAGTGTTGAATAGTGTAATCAATAGAAAAATTCGGAACCAAAAATTATTTTGAATATGTCAATTCGTAACATAATAAGTTTGATTAAAAGTTTCTGATAGAATCGTTGTTATTATTTTACTGTTTCCACCAGTCTCGCCTTCGTCAAGTTACTATGTTGAAATCCTTTATTGAAGTTTTTTACTTAAGCTAAAATAACGATCGCGCAGTAAACACGTAAGCACTGTATGCATCTTCCCTCAAAAAATTTGACTTGATAGTGATGGTAAACAAATTGCCACATTTTTGCAAAAAGTGTTGATTTGGCTAAAAAAAATTTCGAACAGATCTCATTCGGCTAACACTTGACGAATCTGGTGATAAATTTGCCAACATAGAGGACGAAGCTAACACGTAAGCGATACATAATAGCAAGGTTATAGAAAAAGTGCCAATCGTGAAGGAAGAAGGTTGAACTTGGCTTCTAATGGGATTGAATATTTCAGTGCATTTTTAAGAAGTGACAACCCGCTTGTGGCTGCTAGCGGAGAAATGCACTTTGGTTCGGTGTTTGGCATATAACTGACCGTTAGAAAAATGACAAGTCACAAAATTTTAAAAGCTTATAACTCACTTAATATTCGCCGAAAAACGGAAAACCCTTTTCCATATTATTTTTTCACAAGGAATCAAGTGTATAATTATTGGGCGGTCGATAGTTACCACCCTGTATATATATAATGACATGTCCTGATTCACTGATTCATCATCGCCGAATAGGAACCCCTGAAGTTATGAATATGAAATTTGGTAAGTAGTTTTATTCTATGAAGTAAAGACCCACTAAAGAAGTTTTTTTTTTGAAATTCGATCTCTAAGGGGGTCATAATAAGGTTCAAAAGTTAGATAGAGAAATCACGCCAAGCCGAAACCCCTGGAGCAATATTTATGAAATTTGGGCAGTACTGTCATTTCATGACAAAGACTCACTAAGCAGTGGTTTCCCAAAATTAGACGCCTTAGGGGGTCACAAAGGCGTTCAAAGGTTATACAGAGAAATCATGACGAGCCGAATGCTGGAGCAATATTTATGAAATTTGAAAAAATCAATCGTTTTATTTCTTGACATAAAGACTCACTAAGAGAAGCTTTTGAAATTCGGCCCCTAAAGTGTTCATGAGGCGGCTCAAAGGTTGTATGGGACAATCATCGCTGAGCCGAAATCGCCGAAGCTATAAATATGAAATTTGGTAAGTAGTTTTATTTTGTAATGTGAAAACTCACTAACGATGAATTTTTCAAAATTCATATTGTAAAGCGGACATAGGGGAGGGGGCGTTTAAAAGTTATATCGGGAAATCATCACTGAACACAAACCACTGAAAGATATGATTATGAAAATCGGTCAGTATCATATTTTATACTTTAGAGACTCACCATGATGGGATTTCTGAAAATGCAACACTCAAGGGAGTTATGAGGGTTTCAAATGTTATTGGAAGTAATCATCGCCAAGCAATTTTCAGATTACCAAATCCACGCGAGCAAAACCGCGGGTAACAGCTATTTATAGATATATTTGTTTATTAAATTATTATTTTTGGCACTTGTGTAATCGAAAAATTCACTTTCCTTTGCGTGTAACATTCTTTTGTATAAACGTTTATTATCATACAAAAATTACAGTCCCGTTAAAAAGCTCCCGTCCCCCTTTGACTTAGAGCCAATCCCGATTATCGCCAGAAATTTTTGTTTAAATTTAAATTTAAAATTTATAAATTCAATTTTAAATAATTAAATTTAATTGAGGTGAATCTAGTCATGCCAAACCTAGAAGTTTCACTTTTGTCGCGCGAGATTCTCACGCAGATTTTTTTCTTCTTTCTTCCTTTTTTAACGTGGAACAAGGCTACCACGTTTATCGCCTATACGTCTAATACGGATCATTCAAAAAACAGCTTGCAAGCTGTTGGCGATAAATAAGGTGTTAATAATCTTCATACACGTATTTTTTCGAGTTTGAGTATATTTATTCTAACTCTTTATACGCACTTTTAACCATGCTATTTTTAAGAAAACATGCTACTTGAAAAAGATACAGATAAGAGAGAGAGTGGGCCTAGATCCCCATCATCGTCCTTTAGTTGTCCCCTGTGGCTTCTGCTGCAAATGCTATGTTTTTCGTTTTTGTCGCAAATAAGATGACACTAAATACGGTGCGCGAAAACTTTTGGAGCAACCCTCAGAAACGCCGTCAAAACGGAGGACGAAAAAAATATTTTTTTCTTCACCTAAGCCGAGTTTTCCTAGGGGCAGGTCTTCTGTGCCGCGTACAAAGTGAATCACCCAGCGCGATACGCCGTCCACTGACTAATACGAAAAACATTATGACGGTTTTCCTACAGAGCGCAACACACTTCAAGCCAGCACTTTATGTCTGGCGTGATTGGACGACTGCTTCTGTAAGAGTCAAATGCGTCGTGCGCCTCGCGTTTCGGCCATCTCTCTCTCTCTCTCTCTCTTCTCTTCATTTCTGTTTCCTTTCCCTTCACTTCTGTCTTCCTACGCACAGAACTGCTGACGCGCCGCTCTAGGAAAACACAAACGTGTAGCGTGATAACGTTATACGTTTCTGCCGACGCGAAATGGTCCTGTTCGGTTCACGCATAGCAAAAAATCTACTCCCAGGAAAACCCGGCTTTAACTCTATCATTTTTTCCCGCCTTCTCGACCGGCGTGTGAAAATGACGTCACAGAGCTACTGCAAACACACATGAAAAAGTAAATGCTCAAATAAATCCGAGGACGAACAGTGCACACTGATATATATATTTAAAAAAACTGGTCAAAACACACGAGGCCTATGTTACCAATTTCAGGACCTTGCTTCAGAAGAGGTAATAAACGTGGACGTAAACAGAAAAATTAAATATGTGTGTGCACAGAAATCTATACATATAAAATAACATGTCCTGACTGACCAATTCATCATCGCCGAGCCGAAACCGCTGAAGCTATAAATATAAAATTTGGTCAAAAGTTTCGTTTAAAGACGTAAAGACTCACTAAGAAGGGGTTTTTAAAAATTTCGATCCCAAGGGGGTCAAAGGTAACAGAGAAATCGCACCAAGCCAAAACCGCTTGAACAATATTCATAAAATTTAGTCAGAATTTTTACTTCATAATGTAAAGACCTGCTAAGGAAAAGTTTTTAGAAATTTTCGACCCCAAGGAGGTCATAAGGAGGTTCAAAGGTAACAGAGAAATCACGCCGAGCCAGAAACGCTGAAGCTATATTCATGAATTTTGGTCAGAAGTTTTATTTCATGAACAAGTTTTTCGAAATTCGATCCCCTAAGGGGGTCATAAGGGGGTTCAATACGTACCCGAAACGTATTTGGATTGAATCGGGAAAAAAAATGTAAGCATCTTTAAGTGAATCAATGAAAGATAGCCTGGCCCAACTTCGCGAGTTGTATTTATTTTCATCTTCATACAACCGAACCCCATTTGGATTACATCAGAAAAAAAAAAAAATTTAATGACAGCGCCGCCGTTATTATTTCATTGAGCAAGTTTATATATAT
Source organism: Pholcus phalangioides (assembly GCF_987345545.1). Lineage (NCBI taxonomy): Eukaryota > Metazoa > Arthropoda > Arachnida > Araneae > Pholcidae > Pholcus > Pholcus phalangioides. Next base: position 33,192,603 of record NW_028301604.1, read on the forward strand.
ATACACTGTAAAACCCCACTTAACGGACACCCTTCAGATGCGGTCCTCCCTCTTTTACGGCCAAATAATAATTTACCTGGGTATAGTATAATAAAAGAATGCTTTTTAAATCCCTGATTAACGGTCACCCCTTTTTTACGGACTAATTTTTTTTTTTGTCCCACCGGTGTATGCAAAAGAGAGGTTTTACTGCATGTAAAGCTCTAGTAGAGATAAACGAGACAGGAAAATCCAGTCGGAGTTAATATAGGATAATGGAAAAACGAGGCTGCCGCTTTTGGAAACTTTCTGTCGGGAAAGAAAATATACGCCGGTGTGTTGTTGGGGAATAATCTTCGTTCGTCGTACCCGTTGATGCAGCGGAACGAGTGCCGGGGGTACCATTTTTGGCTACTTTCTTAAGTACACGTGACCTCTAAGGGGCCGTTCAAGTATTACGTAAGCAAATTTTTAGTCATTTTTGACCCCCTCCCCCCTTGTCAGCAAAATTTCGTCATCAGCTCTGCCCCTCTAAATCCTAACGCATATTGGTGGGATCAGAGACGTACACGGGAGGGGGGCATAGGAGGGCTCGTGCCCCCCCCACGATCAAAAACTTATTTTTTTAATGCAAAAAATATTTTTTTAATTGAAATTTCGGAAGAAAATACCTTTATATGTTATTACTATCAATTTCTGTTAATTTCAATGTTATTTGAAGATTATCAACTCAAAATTTATCTTTAATAAATTCATTGCGACCCACCCTTTTAAGCTATACATGGTAAACCCTTGACTCGCGGACCAAATATGGACCTGGGGGTTATCTGATGCGGCCTGTCCTCCTCAAACTTAATTTTAGAAAAATGAACTAAGCGGCACATTTAAAGATTACTTAAGTGTCTTGTGGTACAATTCCAGAACATTTAAGTGGCCCGTGGCACATTTTCAGATCACTTAAATGACCCGGGACACAGTTCCAGAACACTTAAGCGATCCGTGCCACATTTAGAGATAGATCACTTGAGTGACATGTGACGTAGTTTTAGATCACTTAAGTGGCCCCCAGTGCCGTTCTGCATCACTCAAGTAACCCGCAGCACATTCTCAGATTATTTAAGTGATCCGCGCCACAGTTCCAGAGCACTTAAGCGGCCCGGAAACATTTCCCGATCACTTGGATCCGCGAAAATTTTAGAGATCACTAAAGGGCACTTATCAATAGTGGGAGGGGGAATGTTATTTCAAGTGCCCACAAACTATCGAAAGGTTTTTCTCGTTTTTGGCTCACCGAGTAAGATGTCATTAAGAATATTTCATATTTTGATAATGGGTGGTTGATGACGTAAGCATTATCCAAAGCCCCTTCCCCCCCCCTTGTCATCAAATCGGAAACCCCTTCCCCCCCCCCCCATCGATGATGACGTAATACTTGAACGACCCCTAATAAGGTTGCTCTGATAGTAAAATGATCGGAACCGAGTTTCGGAATGACCTCAAAGTCAACTGTTTAACGGTATACACACATTTGCAGATACAATAATATAATCAAAACGGTGTCGTTAATTAACAAAAGGGAAATAGCCTGGATTGTCTCAGGGAAAAGTGCCGTTCAAAATTAATAAATTATTTAACATACAGATTACCTTTATGGTTTACGACACAAGGTCATTCGATTAATCGTGAATGAGATCATCATCATCAAAGAAAGAGAGATTAAGAATAGATGCATTGCCAATGCGAGGTTACCCATGATTATAACGTTTTCACACTTGAGTGTTTTTATGAAAATAAATACACTGCTCAAAACAATTAGGGGAGCACATGGTTTTAACAAAATTACGCAAAGATGTATTCCGATAAGTAACATAAAATGAATCATCCATAATTTAAAGCCTAGCAGGAAAAGGAAGAAGAAAACTTCATATGCAAATCAAAGTTCATGACGTCAAAAACCAGAAAAAGGAGATAAGGGCAGAAATCGGGATGTTGCAGAAACGTCTGTTTTACTGCCGTAACTGTGAAATTCGATTGCGCAGTATTTTTTTTTTTTGAGACAAGGTGACTTGAGGATGTCTCAACAACGTGATTTACCGGAATCCATGGCATGGCGTGTTATAGGCAGACTGGAATCCGGGCAAACACAACGTAGTGTCGCGGACGCTATTGGAGTCGCCAGAAGTGTTGTTGCAAGGCTGTGGAATCGATTCCAAGAAACAGGAAATGTTAGACGTCGACCAGGGCAAGGTCGGCCACGTGCCACTACAGCAACTGATGACCGGTATATACGGTTAACAGCCCGTCGAAACAGAACAGAGAATGCTACGCAGCTGCAAAGACGGTTGCTCTTGGCAACAGGACGAAGGGTGTCCAGCCAAACAGTACGTAATTGGCTTCGTGAGGGAGGGCTCTATGCACGTAGGCCAATGGTCTGCATTCCGTTGACTCCACGCCACCGTGCGGCCCGAAGAAGATGGGCTGCTGAACATCTAGATTGGGAGCAACGTGATTGGAGCCAAGTGCTGTTTACAGACGAGTCCCGATTCAGTCTGGAGTGTGACACCCGACGTGTTCTGGTATGGAGGGACAGGGGCACTCGAAATAACCCCGCATTCGTTCGTGAAAGGTCACAATACAGACGAGCTGGTTGGATGGTATGGGGTGGAATCAGCATAGGCGGACGTACGGACCTGCATATCATTCGGAATGGCACTTTGACGGCCCGAAGGTATGCAGACGAGATACTGCGACCTCATGTCATCCCTTACGCTGGAGCCATTGGAGATTAATTTGTTTTCCAGGATGATAATGCCCGACCGCATAGAGCTCGTCTGGTGGAGAACATGCTTGAAGCTGAAACAATACATGTATGCCAATACGTGGCTGTCTCGCACGGTTTTCTTCACTTTTTTGCTTGCTCCCCTAATTGTTTTGAGCAGTGTATATATAAGTTCTTAAAAAATCACTGTCAAAATTGGACGAGGGCGGAAACTAACAAGATACAATATGGAGTTTCTTAAAATCAAAATAATCAGCTGATATAAATATGAAAAGGTTGATTATTTTTAAAATGTTAATCAAATTTGTTAATTTATTTTGATTATACCCAAAAATTAGGCCTCCACTGGGTCTACCAATATATGATTTAGACACCAGACTTACAGATTTTATAGTTCTGCATTCGAATTGGTAATTTAAATTGTGTAGTATGCCAGGTTTCCACCAGTGAAAAAAAATCGCAATCCGTGAAATCATTCCAGAAAGAGTAGGATATTCATATTTACTCTAAAATCCGGCAATATTAAAACGCAAAATATTACAGAGGATCTTTTATATTTTAAAACATTGTATAAACTCTCAGTGTTTTCCGCAAATATGAAGTTTTATGGTTAAAAATGGACTCATTTTTATAATTACAAGGATCTGTATTGTAATCAGGCCGACCATAAATTTGAATTCTGTACTCTGATTACGCCTGTGTGGTGTGCATTCCTGATTATAAATAAATCAGTCTATTATCAGTCTCATTGTCTATTATCAGTTTGTCAGTTAACATTTTAGCTTTCTTACCCTGCGTGATCGCCTTTATTCTTTCAGCATTCAGAGACCCTTTTTTTCCGGACAGCTGGGAAACCGATATGCCAAGGGATCTCAGCAGGATCGGTATTACGAACATCAGTGGAGGGTATGCAAGCGATGATCGGTAGCAGTTTTTCATTTGAAGATTTTCCTATCCTATGCACCCTGTCGATGTGCACGTCAGATACTTCCACTTTCTGGCATATTAGTCCTTGATTTTGTCTTTACACACATCCCAGGTTTCAGCAGATTGATGAAAAGGAACCCCGAAAAACACCAGATTATCACGACGAGGTTTTTGAGGTTGTCAATTTTGAATCCCAACTCGATTATATTTTGATCGTGAACCAGTTGGATGACGAACCTCTTGTATTTCTATAGCCATTTTGGCGTTTTCGGTATGGACGTCGTCTCTCTCTCGTTTAGTCACATCGGAGTCCACCAGAATTCTGGACAGAGTTTTCAACCGATTGAAATTGCCACGATAAACTGGCAAACTTTCCCGAATTCCGCAGTGCAAAGTTCGTAACTCCATAAGTACCATAGATCTCTGTCACTTTGATTCACATCGACAACGGCAAGAGTAGCATCAGGTGATGAATTATGGCTAGGACGTTTCGGGAGACTGCTCGAAGATCGATTTGCAGAATCAGGAAGTGGAGTTCTGTCGATTTGTCGTTGCGGGCGAAATATTTGATCAATCTTCATTTCAGCAGTATTTTTGTTGTTTTTCGCCCTCCCCGTCACTTCAACACTGCAAAATGCTTCGCAGTTTGTCACAAATTTTTACGAATGTCTATAGACAATCGCAAAACATTGTCTTTACACATGCGTTGCGTGATTTTTTTCTATGAGTGTGGATGTGCTTATAGACCAGAGATTTTAGTCTATGACAATCGCAGTTCTGTCTATAGACGGAACATTGCCTAGACACGTGTTGCACGATTTTGTCCACGAGCTTCGACGTAACGATATCTCACACAATGCGATATAGCGCTTCTGTCTAGAACTACACTGATTTTTAGCCACGCGTCACCCTGATTTTGGGGCCTCAAATTGGCAGCGATGTTGCTGCAGTGGATATCGTTAGCTCATGGTCACTGAGTGTTTTTATATTCTTTGTATTTGTAGCTCAAAATTTTTGCTTGGTATCCTTGTTTCGAAAAATAAGATATATTTTAAGTCAATAGATAGGGCAACGCAGCTACTGGTTGGAAGGCTTAAAATACATCAGTGGGGAAAATGTCGAATGAGAACGTAAGAAACAATTGATTACTGCGCAATCTAAAAAAATTATTTACTTTCACTTATCGAAATGTTCATAATTCGTTGTAACAAATACAAATGTACAAACGCAGCCTTTGATAAGTACCATCATATTTTGAATTATAAATATTTACACAATATTTATCACAATACACACAGTATAGAATGTCATACATGAGGCATGCATGCACCCCTTCCACGTGCAAAATGTCTAATGTTTATGCGCAGAAGACTATTATCGCAGGCTCGCAAGGTAGAGTTTGTGATGTGGATGCTTCAAAAGAAAAATTCTAAATTCCCAGCATTATATATATTAGGAAGGCAGATTCATGTGTCTCCAGTGGTGTAGATGGCAGCATGCTTGCCCGGTATGCAAGAGGCCTGGGTTCGAGTCCCGGCGGAGACGTGATGACTTTTCTTTCCGAGCTCACCTCAGCATAATATCCGGAAAATAACTGTTTCCTTGATTATATATAATGTTATTCACTGCTTCCGCTACTCGGAGAAGACGTTTTCAACACTCACAATAAACACGTTTGAGCTGAAAGCAATCGCCGAGCCATTATCTTGTAAACATCAGCAAGGATTTGCCGTGAACATGTGGACGGGTATCTTCGGTAATTGGCGAGTAGGACCTTGCCTGTTGCCAAAACGTCTGACTGGCACAGCGTACAGTGTCTTTCTGAAGGAAGTGCTTCCTTGACTGTTGTAGCTAGTGCCGCTCACCGTAGAAAGGAACATGTAGTTTTTGCATGATGGAGCCATAGCACACTTTAGCACCGCCGCTTAACATGTTCTGAATGTCAGATATCCCAGGGGGTGTATTAGATGTAGTGGAGACGTGGACCTTGGCGCCGCATTGACGTCCCGTGCATGCGTGGAAAGCACACTAGTGTGGACATGGCTAATCATATTCGTATCAATTTCGTTTTATTGTAGAACGCACTCAAAAAAATCAAACGGCAACTCACACGACGTGATATCACCCCTCAATCAGAAACTGTCCGGATTTTAGCACGTGGCACGTCCATTTTGGTGCCTCAAAATGGCAGCGCTGTGACTTCAGACGACAACGTCGGCGCAACGTCAAAATGAGTATTCATAACAAATTTATAAACTGCTCGATACTCTATCGATACGTGATACCACCATACGTGTTAATACATGTATCATTTATAGTTTCCAAATTATTAAATTTTCATAATAATTTAATCATCATAAAAACACTCGAAAATTAAGTTTAACACCCTGATTTTAAGACCGTTCGTTTCGTGTTCCACATCAAAAATTGTAGGAAATGATAATACAGTATAATATGCATAGAAAAAACTCTATAGGCTTTCTTCTAAAAACAAATTATTCCAAGTCTACTAACAAACTGTGTGGCACAAATAAAATAACACGACATCACTTGATAAAACTGAATCGGTTTTCTTGTCAGAAAAATATTTACCTTATGAGCATTTTAGCTCCAACTTTAATTCCAATATGCAGCTTACTTTTCTTCGCTGAATTCATGAGTTTTAAAAACGTCAATTGTTTTTTTAGTCACTCAGCGTGTGTACAAATCATGTACCAACAATTTCTGCATTCTGTGAGGTTTTTTTTTAATTTATATTTCCAGGATTCATCAACTTTATCGTTCAGCCTAGCTTAGAAGTTTGTGGTGACATGCTTGAACATATAGAAAAACTTGTTCAAGGTATTCAAGCTGTGTCCATCAATGAAACAGTTCTGGAGGACAAAGAAATGAATAAAGAAGATTCCGGATTTCTGTGTATGTTATTGTAGCTTATTTTTCTTTTCCAATTTATACGATTTAAAATTCAATCAAAATTTATTCTATTTTCCATGAACACTGCACTAAATCACAAACAGATACTATCTTGTCTATCTCTTCGAAAGAAAAATATAAAGACCCAAAAAAAAGTATTAAAAATGATGAAAAAACTGAGAAAAATTATATAATTCAAAAAATCTTCTTTTCCCCCTGCACCAGGCTGTCTTGGCTATAAACAAGGCCCGGATGTTGGTGACATTTGCATTTTTTGGCATTTTTTCAAGTTTCAAGCTATTTTTTTGGCATTTTTAGGATATTTTTTCACTTTTCTAAAAACATTTTCAGAGTACAAAAAGTGAAAAAAATTAAATATATTGTGACATTTACATTTACATTGAGCAATAATCATTAAAAATATACAAATACAACGCTACAACAGGCAAAATGCCCAACGAGGTGGCTGAGAAAAAGATGCCCATAAAAATATGGATGTCATATATTTCAAAAATACAGCAACACAATTAAAAATGCAATTGCAAACAATATATATACATGATACAATATATTATACAATGCAAGGATTTTATTATACATTGCACATAAAAAATACTTAATGTATGATTGTCTTATTCTAAGTATGGATAGCTTCTCGATTTACCCCAACATGTTTATCGTATTTTTTTTTAAACGTGTCAATTGTGTTAGAATTTACTACCTCCGGGGGTAAACTATTCCATTTATCAACAACCCTATTAGAAAAAAATTCCCTGTGACACCATAACCTAGAATTGTCTCTTACCAATCGATACTACTACTTCACCAAACACCAACTCTGGACACATCGCTATATTGCAATTTCCGCCATTAGTGAGATGGGTTGGAAGTGAAGGCGCTGTCTATCGGTGGTCACCTCGAGTTCGTTAGGGAAGATATCTTATCTATATCCTTCCTCCCTTGGGTTCGAACCCGGGACCCTGACAACAGCCTTTACGATGGTAGACGAGCATCTTACCACCATGCCACTCGGGCACACCAATCGATGCTGGTGTCCCCTTGTAAAAGCAGTCAATTGACGGTGTACTAATAATTTCTGGTCCATCCTATCCATCCCGTTGAAAATTTTGAACACTTCGATCATATCTCCCCGACACCTGTGTTCATCCAATGTAAACATATTCAAAAATGAATCGTATATTTTAAACTTTTTTTTGTGAAAATCCGTTAACTATTTCCGAAGTTATTAACCTTTTTCTAAAAAATGACTTTCGAGGGCCCCAAGCATTGGAAAAGGAAAGGAAATAATTATTGTCTTATAATAATAATTATAATAGTGAACTTTGAGATTTTCATATGAAATTCATGTTCAGTATATATATATATGTTTATTGGAAGTTGTCCGGAGTTAATATTTCTCTCCATTCAGGAGATAAGGGGTCATTCAAGTATTACGTCAGCATCGATGGGGGGGGGGGGAGAGAGGAGGGTTTCCGATTTGCTGACTTTTGATGACGAGGGGGGAGGGGGGGGTTTGGATGATGCTTACGTAATCAACCACTTTTTGAAGATATAAAATAATCTTAATGGCATCTTATTCGGTGCGCCAAAAACGGAATAAAAACCTTTCGAGAGTTATTGGGAACCTGAACTAACATTCTACCAATTGATAAGTCCAGCAGGGTTTTCCAACCAGTGTTCCGCGAGAGCTTTTTTTGATGTTCCGCGAAATCAAAGGGGACGGAACCCCAATAATCCCGGAACCCTGGTAGTTTGAAAATTTTTCTTGTTACTGTTTCACCTGAAGTAATTTTTTTTTTTTAATTTCTGTTGAGAACGGGTACTCTAAAATAATTCAGAGAAAACATTGGGTAATCGACCAGTAGAAAACAAACGGTATTCTTCTTGGCTCCTTTCTTTCTTTCTTCCTATTCTCGCACACAAGTCCTTCAGACAACAACTTCCTGAGAATTTGGTATTCTCGAAACTCAAGACCTACATGAGGATTTTTATGAATGTCTTCCTTCAAAGATTCGGAAGTATTGAATTGTTCCTTTGCATTCTGCGCTCCCCCCTCCCAGCCTGCCTCTCTTCCTTGGAATCGGCAATAGAGTTTCATAGTGTTGGATTCTTATCACTTTTCTGACTAGCAAATCCTAAATAGCATACCTTTCTAACTTGCCTGAGGTTATATTCTCTCATGCTACAGATTCGTTACCACAAATGGAACCTCGTTTACACAATGTTCAAGAGGCCACGTCAGAACGTCGTATGAGGGTGAAAATTGTACAATTGAAACTTCTTTGAAAATGACCCCCCCCCCCCCCATCCCATGGACCTCACAGAAAATATCACAAAACTTTAATGGTTTCAATTGCATTTTGTTTGTTATATAATAATGATTCTTGAGAAAAATTAGCCACAATATTAAATTTTTCAAAACAATATTATAAATTACTTAAATAACTAATTCGCATTTCATCACCGTTGCTTAAATCCTGAGTATTCTTATATTGATCTTCAGAAGATTTTAAAAAAAACGTAATTTTTCACTTTTTTGAAAAAGTTTTATTTTGTTTTGTTTTCCATATCTAAGCGAAGCAGATTAGTTGGACATCGAGTTCAACTCCCTAAAAGTTGTCTAAAAGAGAAGAACCGAAATACTGGATATGAGTGCTTCTCAGTCTCTCAGGAACATCGCCAGCCTTTGTCAAGGGCGTCGTGGCAAGCTGCCGACATTGCTGATTGCCTGTTCAGTGCTTTAAAGGAGTGTTTTTTTTAAACTATTCTGAGTAGGGCTATAACCAGAGAGGAACTTGGGAGTTCTGGTGACCCGGGCACTGGACCACAGGGGGCGAAAATTTCACTCTTCAACTTCTCCCCCAACATTAAAGGGGGGGCCTCCTTAATGTGTGCTTGCCCCGGCTAACCAAGCATCTGGTTGCGGCCTATGATACCGTAACTGACGCCCTGGACCGGGGGGGGGGGCGGAATATTCACCCTTTCTCTTACTTTGACCACTCGTTCCACATTTCGGAAGAGAACGGTGTATGCCAAAATTCACACTCAACCCATGACCAAGTACAGGGAGTAGTAATTTTTTCCTCTTGTTCTGTATTTTGTTATCAATATTATTTATCGTAAACGACAATTTCATCCGGGGTAGTGACTACGATTTTTATGAGGAGGGGCAAACATAATTTTGTCACCCTCTCCACTTAAATTCTGATGATTTATAACGGTATTTTGGTTTTCACTGATATTTGCCGCCCCCTAAAGTTTGGCGCCCGGGGCAGTTGCCTCCTCCTCAGTTCCAGCCTTGATTTCATCTATTTTTTTTTTAAATGTTTTCTTGTTCTTTTGACAGTTTCTTGCATTTCGTGAATTTTAATGTGAATACTTAAATGTGTGTGTGCGAAATCAGTGATACTGTGTACTAGTTGTCAAGATTAAAAAACCGTGGGTATTTGTGAAATATTAATTACATAGCATTGAAATATGGTAGCCCAGGTCGATAAGATACTCGTGAACTGTGCCACAAGATGCTCAGAGATGTCATGTGTTCAATACCCCCTTTGTCCTTTACAATGCCTTTTCTGCTACAAGGAACTATTGCGAAAAAAGCGCCATGATGATCAAACAGCACATTGCTATTGAAGAAAGAAAGTGTGCAAACCAAACGTTTGGTGTTCAAACCCCTCTCGGTGAGAAACAAAAAAGCCGTTCGGGATCGGCTGTGAACTGTATAAGTAACGGTCTAATTAGTTTATTGAAAATGAGAAAAATGAATGTGGAGGAGAAAAAAAGATTAAATGAGCATGTCTTTTTCGTTATCCTGAAACTATGTGTATAACTAGTTTGACCATATGACAAAAAAACGGACATTTCCATTGATCCATAGCTCATGTTAAAATAACGAATTCACGATTTAAAAATTTCAGAGTGAGTTTTTTAAGCAAGCTTGACAAAATTAACATTTTTATTAAACGATGAAATAACAGAATATTATGAAAAAATAATTCTGCCCCGTAAAATATGGGTCATATGGTCACACTATGTGTAACTAACAAATATATATATTTTTTGACACTTTTATCTACATCAAGTGAGGATTTTTGTTTCTCAGAGCGAATGCGGACTTTTAGGACACCCTGTATATTGAAAAAATATTCAAAATTTGTTAAGGGTTCCGCGGAATAGCCTCGTTACCGTCAAGGGTTCCGCGCGAGCTTTCACGTTGGAAAACCCTGTCCTACAGAGCCACTTTAATGAAAAAAGTAAATTATCTATAAATGTTTCACGGATCCTTCAAGTGCTCTGGAAATGTTTCCGGGCCGCTTAAGTGCTCTGGAACTAATTACGGATCACTTGAGTAATGCGTGGCACAGTTCCAGAGCACTTAAGTGACCCGGAAACATTTCCAGAGCACATGAAGGATCCGTGAAACATTTAGAGATCATTAAAGTGGCTCTGTAGGGCAGGGTTTTCCAACGTGAAAACTCGCGCGGAACCCTTGATGTCCCCAGTGCGGTTCTACATATCACTCAAGTTACCCGCGGAACATTCCCAGATTACGAATCACTTAAGTAATCTGGGAATGTTCCGCGGGTAACTTGAGTGATATGTAGAACCGCACTGGGGGCCGCTTAAGTGCTCTAAAACTGTACCACATGTCACTCAAGGGATCTCTAAATGTGCCAAGGATCGTTTAAGTGTTCGCGACTGTGTAACTGTGTCGCGATTTACTTAGGTGATCTTTGAACGTGAAAGTGATCTTTGAGGCCTACTTCAGTGATCTGAAAATCTGCCACGGGCCACTTAAATGCTCTGGAATTGTGCCACGGGTCATTTAAATGATTTGTAAATGTGGCGCTTAGTTCATTTTTACAAAATTAGGTTTGAGGAGGGGGGGGGGCAAGTCACGCCAGATAACCCTCAGGGCCACATTTGGGCCGCGGGTCAAGGGTTTACCATATATGGCTTAAAGGGTGGGTCGCAATGAATTTTTTGAAGAGAAATTACTTAAAAAAGAGTTCTTGCCCTTCAAATAGGCTTGAAATTAACAGAAATAGAATATAATAACATATATAAAGATATTTTCTTTTGAAATTTTAATTTTTTTTTAAATATTTTTTTGCATTAAAAAGTATTTTTTTTTCGTCTGGGGAGGGAGGCGCACGAGCCCCTATATACCCCCCACCTCTCGCGTACGTTTCTGATCCCACCAATATGCGTTAGGAGTTGGGGGCAGTGATGACGAAATTTTTCTGACAAGGGGGGGGGAGGGGTCAAAAATGGCTGAAATTTTGCTCACGTAATACTTGAACGGCCCCTAATCCTTGATTGCTCAAAAATAAGCAAGCGCAATTAAGGAGTAATTTTATATATATAATCTCATATTTACCACATATTCATAACCGTCATTTTCTTCTCCATACATTGGTAGTCGCAAATCATTGTTTACCTTAGTGGTGTTTGTGACTTAATCAAGTGGTTTTGTATACAATAAATTCACCATTTTGACAATTTGTTTTGTGCTTAAATTAATTATTCCGGTGAATTTTTTTTTTTTTTTTTGTATTATAACTCAAAATTTTTGTTGTGAGGATATCTTGAAGTTGCTGCCAAGCTTTTCATTTTACCCCTACTGGTGACACCAGGAGTGTGGTCCTAATTTCTATATGTTCTGTTTTTTTGACTGATTATACATATTTTAATATTTGTATTGTGGAGGGTAGAGGAACTTAATTTGTGCGAAAATCTACCAAATTAACTTTTTTTGTTACAATTTCTACATGATTTGTCTTTGGCACGGCACATACCTAACCATTGCATATAATATTTTCTTAGGGCCTGTTGCAATCTTTGAATTAATTGCATTCTACGTTATTTATGTTTATGATTATTATTTTAGTATCGTCAAACGTTATATTTTTGTGGTTCAATAATTGCGCCAAGGTTCAATTAAAAATCATTTTCTAATTAAGTCTGCGATGCTCTTACCGACTACATAATTTGTTTTTCAAAGTTCTCTTTCACCAATGGGTTCCTGTGATCCACATTTTACACAGTTATCCTAATATAAAGGGGATATATCCTAAATGACAGGTAGCCATAGAAGTACATGTTATATACAACCTCTGACAATAAAGTTCGGTGAATAGTCCTGTAACATTAACGTAGATCAAATGTTAACGAAAGTTGCCTTACTGTCCTTCGAAATAGTCACCTCCCATTACTATGCACCGCTGAGATCTCCTATACATGTCCTGGAAACTTTGCAAGAAGTCTTCTTTTGGGATGGAGTCCAAAAGCCTCGTCACGTTTCGTTGGATGTCAGGAATATCGTCAAATCTCTTTCCTTTCAAAGCGAGTTTGAGTCGTGGGAATAGGAAGAAGTCTGGAGGATTGAGAGATGGCGCGTATGGTGGATGTTCAATTTGCACCACCCCCTTTTTTGCCAGGAACTGTTTGACGATATTGGCTGTGTGAGGGCGAGTATTGTCGTGAACAAGAAACCATGAACCTTGTTGTGCGTACTAAGGTCGTACCCTGCGTAGACGTTTCATGAAACGGGTCAAAATTTCAATGTACCTTGCAGCATTCATCGTCGTTCCCTCAGGTAGAAATTCCTTGTGGATAATGCTTTGACTATCAAAAAAGGTGATTAGCATAGTTTTGATGCGTGATTTTTCTGCTCTGACCTTTTTCCGACGAGGTGATGCAGGAGAACGCCATTCCATGCTTTGCCGTTTCGTTTCAGTGTCGTACCTGAGACACCAAGATTCATCCTCAGTAATCTTTTGTTCGTTCATTTTCCTGTTCTCAGTTAAGAACCAATGCACTAAACAAGCACTTTGTAAAACAAGTCTTTCACGGAACACAAACGACGCTCAACTGAACAACGGTGGCGGCAGATGATCAACACCTGCCGCTACGCATGTGCAGCGTTTTGCTTCGCCAGTGTTGCCAGATCGGCCGTTCTGACTTCATTCACCGAACTTTATTGTCAGAGGTTGTATATTTCTTCTCGTGTTTTTTGGTGGGACAATAAAGCTGTCATCCACATATCTCAGAAATAGTGAACATCTCTTTTGTTTCTTCGCGTTTCAGGGACGCTGGAACATATCTGTTAGGGTTGCTAAAGCAATATCAATCATTTGAATGGTATTGCTCAGCAATACCAATCATACCAAATTTGAACGTAGCTCAAATATTGCACTGAAAGCGCTTTGTTTTTTAAATTAAAATTTTTGAAGACATGTCCGTGGGACCCTTCCCTTGTAAGGAGTTGCATTGCTGTAGCTCTTTTTGTTTTGAAATCATTTCAGGTCCAAGGGATTTTCCCATACACCCTATATTTAAGCATGAGAATAAAATGAGCGTCATAGAATCTCAATACCACAACAGTAATCATAGCAATAGACTGGAGACAGTACATTTAATCGCTGATTTCAGATGGTTCTCAATCCTTTGAGTGGCATTAACAAAATATCTCGCCTCTTTATTTTAGCATTGGCAAGCCTAAATATTTTGTAAAGTGAAACCCTCTCTCAGTGGAACACTTTTCCCTATACCAATGGTTCACAAACTTTTGTCAACCACGGCTTCCTTGCCTAATTCATGATTAGTCAGCGGCTCTTCGGGATAGATTAATAGATATTTTCCCGCATAAAAGAACTTCTTCAAAGCATAAATAGGTGCACAAATCAATATCTCAAGCTCGCTACGACACCCCACATAAAGGTTGCCAATGTCCCTAGAAACAGCGACGCACACTTTGAAAACACTAATCTATACCCTTTACTTTTTCATTTCTTTATATACTCATTTACTGCTGAAAATCATAAGGAAGCTTATTGCTATTATGCCGTGTAAAGGGTTAAAAGGCATCAATCAATAGTCTCATCGATGTAGTTAAAAAGTACAAAAAAAGTCGCTGAGAAAATAAAACTTGTAAAATAAAGCAAAAAATAAAATATAAAATAAATGCAATAATGGCATAGCTTTGTTATCTGAAGTTTATACAGCAAAAAAAAAAAATCAGACTACAGAATTGTTTATTCCAGTGCTATTATCAAAATTAAAATTCAAAGCTCAACATAAGTTTAAATAAACAAATACAGACACAGAAACATCTAATTAAAAAAAACATCCTGGTGAAATGAGATGCTGTATATCGAGATTCAAAGAGGAAGGAGAAATGGTTCGACGTTTGTTTTTTCATTTTTCCCCGACTTCTGGCAGTGTGAGGGAGAATTTGTGAAGGAAAAACAAATACATAAATGATTTCAAAATAAAAAGAAAATATACACAACGTTTTAATTATCACCATGAATTTATCGTCTAAAACAGTGTTTCTCAACCGCTGGGCCGAGGCCCAGTACCGCGCCGTGACATCAATCGTACCGGGCCGCGAGAATATATTCATTACCCTTTCATTTTTCAAGCATTTTCACGAATAACTAATTGGTTTATTTCACTATTATGGTACATATTATTTTAATTTTTCAGTCTAAAAATCATTTACAAGGGGAAAAATGAAAAACCCTCCCAGAACAAAGGCTTGCAGCCTTTGTTATTCTTATAATTTGTAAATTATAAGAATACGGAGGATCCCACTTCCCCTTATCGCACTGAAAATCCTTCGTTTTGTTGCAAGGCCCAAAGGAAGGGAAACATGTCTCTGGTCCTTCCCTTCCCCCATCGAAACTAGTATTTTTAATTTTATTTTTTCTCATTTTCGTATTTTTGAGTATCTGTCTACATGAGACCCAAACAATACAGCAGGGGTGGGGAATGTTTTTCCATACTTTCCGTTCCTTTTCCCCGAAAATATCCTACTGCTTAAGGCTAACTGCACAATACGGTTCGGCTAGTGTGGTTGATCTTATCAGAAACTGTGTAATTTCGCATGGAACACACACTGCTGTTAGCAACCGTGTCACGTGACATCTCTCTCGGGATTGGCTAAATTATTTTCGCCAAGCTGAAGTTGGCTACGATTATCATGAAAATTCGTGCTTATAAGTTGCATTGCAGTAAAACCCCTCTTAACGGACACCCCCCCTCAGATGCGGTTACCCCCCCCCCCTCTTTTATGGCGAAATAAAAATTTACAGTTTTATAATATATAAAAGCATGTATTTCAAACTCCCGTAATGTCCTTCTTACGAAAACATTTCAATGCTTCTTACTAAATCTGTTTGGACACAGATTTATGGCTTTGCGGCTTTGCCACGTGCTGGCTATTCGAATTGCTCCGCCTTTTTCACGATATAATTCAAAGTTCCTGACCACGAATTACTAAAATTTGCAGCATTCCGAACTTGCTATCCCGGCCCGCTTAACACCCTGTACATACGGCACCAGGGCCGCAACTAGGGAGAAGCAGGCGGGACTGATGGCAAGGTCATCTTAAGAGTATCATGGGCCTCCGAGCCATACCCGGGTGGGACCATACGTTAAGACGGCACTGACTGATGCCCCGAACTCCGAGTCAGAGGGGTGCGCAAATGTTATCCTTTCATCTCTCCTTCAATATTAAAAAGGGGCGCCAAAATGCGTGCTTCAATGCCAATGTGGCCCTGTACAGAAGTATGTATGTTGCAAGATTTAAGGTACATACAGGGCCGCAGCTGGATACTTTTTTAACTGGAGCTAGCAAGCTTTTGGCGTCCCCGTGTAAGGAAAGGTTAGAAGAAGCTGCTCAAAACAATTAGGGGAGCACATGGTTTTAACAAAATTACGCAAAGATGTATACCGATAAGTAACATAAAATGAATCATCCATAATTTAAAGCCTAGCAGGAAAAGGAAGAAGAAAACTTCATATGCGAATCAAAGTTCATGACGTCAAAAACCAGAAAAAGGAGATAAGGGCAGAAATCGGGATGTTGCAGAAACGTCTGTTTTACTGCCGTAACTGTGAAATTCGATTGCGCAGTATTTTTTTTTGAGACAAGGTGACTTGAGGATGTCTCAACAACGTGATTTACCGGAATCCATGGCATGGCGTGTTATAGGCAGACTGGAATCCGGGCAAACACAACGTAGTGTCGCGGACGCTGTTGGAGTCGCCAGAAGTGTTGTTGCAAGGCTGTGGAATCGATTCCAAGAAACAGGAAATGTTAGACGTTGACCAGGGCAAGGTCGGCCACGACCACTACAGCAACTGATGACCGGTATATACGGTTAACAGCCCGTCGAAACAGAACAGGGAATGCTACGCAGCTGAAAAGACGGTTGCTCTTGGTAACAGGACGAAGGGTGTCCAGCCAAACAGTACGTAATCGGCTTCGTGAGGGAAGGCTCTATGCACGTAGGCCAATGGTCTGCATTCCGTTGACCCCACACCACCGTGCGGCCCGAAGAAGATGGGCTGCTGAACATCGAGATTGGGAGCAACATGATTGGAGCCAAGTGCTGTTTACAGACGAGTCCCGATTCAGTCTGGAGTGTGACACCCGACGTGTTCTGGTATGGAGGGACAGGGGCACTCGAAATAACCCCGCATTCGTTCGTGAAAGGTCACAATACAGACGAGCTGGTTGGATGGTATGGGGTGGAATCAGCATAGGCGGACGTACGGACCTGCATATCATTCGGAATGGCACTTTGACGGCCCGAAGGTATGCAGACGAGATACTGCGACCTCATGTCATCCCTTACGCTGGAGCCATTGGAGATTCCTTTGTTTTCCAGGATGATAATGCCCGACCGCATAGAGCTCGTCTGGTGGAGAACATACTTGAAGCTGAAACAATACAGCGTATGGAATGGCCAGCGTGCTTTCCTGACCTGAATCCAATCGACATGCTCGGACGACGCATTGCTGCGCGACCAAGGCCGCCTGTTACTGTCCGAGACTTGCAGATTGCACTTCTTGAGGAGTGGAACAGTATTCCCCAAAGTCTGATCGATAACCTCATCGCATCCATGGCAAACAGGTGTGCAGCAGTCTTAGCTGTTCGAGGAGACCACACGCCCTATTAAAACTCATGCATCATGTCTAAACAGTACTTTTTTTTATCGTTTACATGTAACCAAATTGTTGCCCTAAATCATCTTTTCATGTTTGTTCCATATTTTCAAAGAATTAAAGCTTAATTCAAAATTTTTTTACGTCTTTTTTCTGTATTGCGCATTGATACGCGTGTACTATCCATTGTATGCCAATACGTGGCTGTCTCGCACGGTTTTCTTCACTTTTTTGCTTGCTCCCCTAATTGTTTTGAACAGTGTATAAAAATTTATTCCTTCAGATGTCTATGTTTTTGTTACTTCTGATAATTTTTTATGAATTTATTAGAAATGGTTGGGCACGCTGGTAATTTGTTACTTTTTTGGATGAGGTACTAATTGGTATTTTTAATATAACGTTATAATCGGGATCCAATGCATTTCATTCAAGTATTTTAAAATATATATCTCGGTTTCAACGGCATAATCACGTTAGTTTATGAATGTCATTATGACCGAGTTTTAATATATGCTCTTGTAGGAAAGCAAAAAAAAATTCATTTGGTTAGAAAAATTTAATTTTTTCTTCATCGATTTTTTTATTGTTACCAGTGCAAGAGCGCCAAACAAAGAATTAGTGTCTGTCGAATGAAACTTTACCATTCAGTTCCTCGAATTTGTCTTTTCCCCCTCATTTTTATGGTAACCTGAGAAGAAGAGCAATTTCTTTGTCCAGTGCATCCGAAATCCCATTACCCTCCTTGTCAAACCACTTAATAGGCAATGGAAGACAGCAACCGCGAGTCCAGCCGAACCGTCATCAGGGTCTTTCCAATAGATGACGGCAGCTTTCCGGTTACCCCAACCGTCCAAAAAAATATGGATTTTCTTGGTTGAAAAAACCGCTGTCAGCGGTTGCGGTTGTATCTGTGCGTTGACAGAATAAAACTATAAATCATGCCTTCACCCCCAACCTCAACCGCCTGCAACCGCGCCGCAGTCAGGTCCCGGCCTTATCCTCCCAGCTCTCAATCAGTTCATTCTTCTTCATAGTACAATCTCCAATGGGGTCGGCAGCCGATTGATTATGTACATTGATTCTTCTTCAAACTTTCCAGGAACTTATTCACCCCCACCCCTCGCCATTCAACACATTTAGAAAATGTAGCTCGAAAAATCGCCAATAAGTGTTCAATTACCGGTAAACATAACAAGTCCGATTTTGACCCGATCGTTTGTGATCGTGACCAGAGAACGTAACTTAGAAATCGCCAGAAATACTCGTCAGTAAACGTTTGATTATTGGTAAACATAAAATGTCCGCATGTCCCGATTTCCAACATGTCCGCATATGTCTCATCCGCTTTTAACCCGTAATCGTGTTTTCAGTTAGAGAGTAATTATAATTGTTAATAATTACGTATTACAATTTTTATTTACATGCATTGGTTACAAACCATTGGCAAAAGGCAAAAGATGACAACATGGAAAAACTAAACAGATAGTAATTGATGAATTTGAAACTCCGAATACAGAATACAGCAGTTCAAAAAAGTACATATTTATGAGAAAAAAATAGTAAAGACTCAGAATAAAAGAAAAATGATGTGTAAATATGAGCGTGCACATACATAAGTTTCACAATTTCCTGATTTAAACATACAACAATTAATTATGATAATCAGACAATATAAAACAACGATGAAACAAATAAAAAGACCTGAAACAACAAGGTGGTGAAAAAAAAACCATTTGATCGTGAATTGACAATATATTCAAAGAAATCTCTAAATTTCATATCATTCAAGAACCAATAGATTTTAGAAATGTTAGTTTTTCATAATGCTTCAGAAATTCAGGAATTGATTGATGTGTCAAGTTTTTGTCTAGCTATTTCGATCGATAGTATGTGTAAGCATTACAGTGAAAAAGAACATGCGACCAGGTCTCGCGAGAATTTTTAATACAAAATGTACAGTTTTTTCGACTGGGTTAATGAGAAGCACCTTCCCACTTACGTAAATGCGTTCTTTTCCGAGTCGAACTTGAACAAACCTGTCTTGTATTTTAAATCGTTGTTATTCAGAAGAAATTGTTCCATGGTTAGATTTACGAGCCTATACTGGGGAAATGATATAGAATTATATGCATTTGAAAAATCTACCTGTAAACTTAGATCACATAGAATCTGAAGAATCTTCGGGATGTGTTTTTTTACCAAGTTTGGGTCCATAGATTCTTTCAGAAAACTCAAGCCACAATCGTCAAATATTATCCACAAGAAAAAAAGCCAGTTATGTCTGTCAGGGAGTGAGTGTTTTGCCCTTTCCAACAATTGGTCAAGACATAGTCTCGGAAGTCTGTAGTTTGGCATTTTTAGAATTCTAACAAAAAAGCAGAGGATAAACTTTTTAAGTAATATGGACATTCTTGGTTGACCAAGTTCACATCTGATTATATAGCTTGGCGTGTCTCGCGGAAAGTGCAATAGGTTTCTCGCCAAAAAATTTAATACAACATAGAAATCATCCAAATATTCTGGGCTCCAAGTCGTCCATGTCGTTCTCTTCTCTGGTTGAAGACTCTTCTATTCTCTGGTTGTATCAACAACCAGAGAATTGAAGAGTTTATCCTCTGCTTTTGTTGTTGATACAACCAGAGAAGGGAAGAGTCTGAATGCAATATTGATTGATGAAATCCTAGACTAGATAAGAATCGGCCAGGTTGAGCTTATTGCGTTTTTTGCTTTGGAGATGAATTTGATTTTAGATGTCCGAAATTTTCCGAAAAACGAAAATGGAATTCCCAAATATGTGTAAGACGAAACTATTTCTATAGGGATATTAAAGAAATACCATGTTTATGTGATTTTTTTTTAGTCCCCCCCCCCTCCCCCTTCTAAAGGACATAACCTTAGTTTTAGAGATGTTAATTTCCAATTTATATATTATATGCAGAAAGATTCTAGAATTTTTCTTTTCTTTTGTAAGTCTACTGGATTATCAAAGAGGAGTACGGTGTCATCAGCGTAAAACTAGACAATGAATCGCTCTTTGTTGGTCAATGTGCAATGGGTGAGTTTCGGAATTATTAAGATTATCAATCAAATCCATTAAATACAGACTAAATAGGGTTGGAGATAAGATTTCTCCCTGCAATATTCCCCTTGTGATAGATATTTTATCTGTCAAACCTGCGGCAGTTCTCACCTGCAATGAATATGCTCTTAAGTACATATTCTGGATCACCTTGACAAAATGTTCACTCACTCCAAGTTTTCTAAGAACGTTCCATAGAATTTCGTGGTCGATAGAATCAAATGCGGCTCTGAAATCTACGAAAAGTATATAAAGGCGGCCTCTTGGTCTGGAGAGTTTCTCCTGAATCAGATAATTCAAAGTAAATGCATGATCTTCGCAGCTGCAACCCGCCCGGAACCCCGCCTGTTCCTCCGGTATTATTTCACGAACTCGTAACCAAGTGTTTAATCTTTTGTTCAAGATAGACGAAAAGAGCTTCAAGATCGTGGAGATCAAATAAATTGGACGAAAATTCTCTGGTCTAGAGGGGTCTCAATTTTTATACATAGGAACAATAGCTTCCATCCAACACTCCGGCACGATAGAGCCATGGAAAAAATTATTAAAAATTTTGAGCAACACCTCTCTAGCATCCGGTGTCAAATGCATCAAAAATTCATTCAAGATTAAATCCTTACCGTGGGCCTTCCCCCGCGTTTAATATTATTAATAGCAGTGCTCAATTCGGTAAGGGAGATATTAGCATCAAGGAGAGGGTCAATGTCTGGATTAGTGCAAATAGCAGATTCTGTAGCAAATACTCTAACCCCTCCAGAGAAAAAGCCTTCGTAATGTTCTTTCCAGGTTTCGGGAGTGATGGCGTTCGGAAAAAAAACCCCTTTACCTAAACCGATTTATGATCTCCCAAAATGTAGTCGAGTCTCCAGCACTACAAAGCGCCTCATTTATGTTCATAAAAACTCATGGTTTTTTTTTTTTTTGCACAAATATTCTTCACGTTTTATCAAAGAGCTTTTCCAAAACGTTTATAGTGTAATCCCGGCCTAAGGCCGGTATTACACTATAAAAGTTTGATAAAATCCCTTGTATAAAACTCAAAAAATTCAACCAATAAAGTTCATAGGTTACATTCGAGGAAATGAAACTGATAATCTTATTGGTGACATTTTACAAGTTTTATAAAATTACTTTTATCAAAATTTTATAGTGTAATCCCGGCCTTACACTATAAAATTTCTTTGTCAAAGACAATTTATAAAATAAGTTTGACAAAAAAATTTGATAGTGTAATGGGCAACTTTGATAAAAAACGCTCTTTATCAAAGTTTCTTTTACCAAAGTCAGCCTCCTCATCCAATATTTGAAAAAAGATTAATGTTGATGCTTTCTATACTGCAGTTTCAATTGCTCAAGTCTATATACTATGTACTTTAACGATTTGATAAAGTAATTAAAAAATGAGTGGTAGGTATCGATTGGATATCCAAGTTTTCGTCTCAATGAACCGAATTAATTCATACGATTTGAACGGTATCAAAAAGTATAAAAATGATTTTAAATAAACTAAAGAAAAATATTTTTTTTTTACTTCCATCACATACTGAAGTCAGTGGGAGCTACAAAGACCTTGATTCCCAATGTGAATATCAGAGATTTGAATTTCTCTAGCTGAATGAAAAACAAGCGTTTGGATGCTTATCGGTTATAACGAATTTAATTCCGTCCTAGTGAACCTACAATACAATAATAAAATAATGTTGAAAATATCGTTATAACGAATGGGGGCATATTTATATATCTATGGGATATATATAAGGGGTCATCTTAAAGTAATACGTCATCAATCGGGGGGGAGGGGGTTCGCATTTGCTGACTTTTAATGACAAGGTAGGAGAGCGGGTGTTCAAATGATGATTGTGTGAGCAATAGAGGTAGGAAAATATGAAATTGGGTTATATGTTGGGCTGGTATATATGAAATGGTAAATACTGTACTTTCGGAATCATATTCGGAAATCATATATGTAAATTGGAAGGCCTTATACTCAGTGCCGTCTTACCACATGGGCCCACCCAGGCACGACCCGAGGGCCTCAAGAGAAAAGGCGCCTCACAAAAATGAAATGTGGTTGCAATTTCCGAGAATTCACCACGTAGGGCCTCAGAAAAATCATTTAGCCCGGGGGCCCATGATGCTCTTAAGACGACCCTGCTTATACTTCTGGTACTTTTGCAATCAGGTAGTGGGGCCCCAGAACATCACTCGGCCTGGGGGGTCTCATGATGCTCTTAAGTTTTACAGACATGGGTTATATCAAGATCGGGTTAGGACGGGGCAGGGTCATGGTGACAATCTAGCATTCCGCAAATTTTAGCGGGCGGGGGTTGTTTCCAAGTTTTCCTTTTGGGGAGCCACACTGGTGGATCGATTTTTTTTCAATGACTTATGTTCCATAAAATCAAAAGTTGTATTTAAAGAAAGAAGCCCGAATCTGAAGTGCTACCGTATTATTGCGAAAATCGGCTTCAGGTGTGTTCTGTCAACGTTATAGCTAGATGGATATCTCCAGCTGTAGATAACGCTGGTTTTCTTCATTCCCAGAACCACTCGAAGAAGGATCGACATGACTACAGGTTTGTGTCAGAGGTCCTCAGTGTTTGTAAACCATGCACAACAGTGGTCATCGGCTGAAGTTGGTTTTCAACTTCGAACCGTGAATGTGAGCCGAGCTCACGTTAAAAGTCTCGCCATTGAGAGCAACAGGCCTACAACGGTTCAATATTCAGTCTCATTACGCTTCATTCCCAATTTAAAATATTGATGTCAGCACTGCAATATCAGACACCTTATACGAACTGAGATTGTTAGGCACACACTCACATTCCCGGCACAACTCATTCGGTAGCAAATTCCCCATGGCGATAGACCGGAGTTGTGCTCGGTTTGAAAGAAAGTCTTTTTAAACGTCAGAACTATTGAAATATCGGTAAAAATTCGACGGACCACTTACATCCGTGATTTTAAAAATTTTGCCTTTCATTTCACCCTTGTCTCAACGTTTACCCACGGCTCCGCAGAATACTTCAAGTAGCACTTCAAAGCACTGATCAATATCGACAGCTCCCCTCTGGTAAAGGTTTGTGATTACCCTAGAAGCTGCGACTCACACTTTGAGAAACACTGCTTTGCAGTAAACCGGTATTAATTAAAACCTCCTACGTGTGAATATCTTTAAGGTTTGTGACATACATAAATAATTTTAATTTTCTTAAATTTTCGAGTCTGTACGACGACCACCTGTTCCTCGTACAGACCCATCTCAAATAGGTTGAGTAGTTTTTCTCATTAAACTCGAATGTTTATGGTGTATCGGTTTTCACGAATATCGGACATGTTGAATGTGTTCACGTTCCCGTACGACTTGGTTATATCCAGGCTCGACTGTTTATGCATGACATCACTGGATTTGTTGGTTCATATTGATGAGATACATTTATTTCATTATCATCTGAGATGGATGAAAGTGAGCCAATACATTACATGAGGTGTAAAATCTTTTATCCAACATTGTCTCCTCATCAATGTTTGATAAAAGAGTCACGCTGATGCACTTCCATCCTGCACTGTGTGACGTATTAACTCTTCAGAAACCTGTTCTTTCTCCTTCTCCTCTCACTTGCCACTCCCTTCTCTCTCTGGGGACAAAAAAAAAAGGTTCTCTTCCGGTGTTTATTTCTTGGATTATATATGTATATATGAAAAAAACTTGCGTTTTCAACATTAAATGTGATAGAAAATCGGGAACGTAACTAGGCTGGGGCAACTGGGGCATTGTGTCCCAGGGCTCCGAGCTAAATGGGGCCCACAAATATTTACACTAACCAGGGGTCTGTTCATCCAAAATTTGGGTCCGTTTTCCGGACCCTTCACAAAATTCCGGATCAGAAAAACGAACCCTTCACGACATAAAAAAATAATGAATCCATAAATTTGAAATTTCATTTCTTTTGCGATAGATCAACTAGATTATTTCGCTTCCCACAAAATTACTCATTTCTCACAACATTGATGACACATTTCACAAAAATAAAGGAAATTTCCACAAAAACAGGACCCTGCAAAAAAGTCTGGGCACCCCTGCTTACCCCAAATAGAAGTCGGCCCCGTAAAGGCACAATAAGGCCTTATAGGAAAATGAGTTTTATGTCACCCGCAGCTCACTTGCCCAGTTCATGGTTTTACTGCTGCTCCTCAGAATAGTTAAGCAGTGCCGTCTTAAAGCATGGGCCCACCTGGGCACGGCCCGGGGTAAAAAGTACCAATTCAAAGCAAAAAGAGGCACAAAAATCAATACCTTCATCTCGCCGGGACGCCCCTAGAAGCCACGGCGCACACTTTGAAAAACCCTATCATATCACATCACTGGATTTGATGGTTCACATTAATGATACGTTTATTTAATTATCATCTGAGGTGGTGGAGATTAAATGAATCCATTATATCATGGGTGGCCAACTTCTTCCTATTCGAGGGCCAATAGTAATGTTCCAAAAAATGGCTCGGGGATCCATGATGTTCTTAACTCAGCCACTTCGTTGGGCAATTTGCCTGTTGTGGCGTTGTATTTGTATTTGTATAGATGAAATCAACGCTCAACCGACGAAGAATTCGATACATGCAAAAGTATCAAAATGATATTTTGCAAGTCAACACAGAAGTGATTTTGAGACTACAAAAAATTGAGGACAGAATAACGCATCTTAATCAGTGGTGTGAAAATATTGATACGGCCTTGGTGGAGATCAAGGACCGTGTCCAAAAGGTGATTAATCAGGTCAACAACAAAGTGCAGACATCGATTCCGGGGTATACGAATTTACAGGATAAAATGATCGAGTTGTAGGATCGCAGCCGTAGAGAAAACGTATTTTCCGGCATGCCCGAAAAAGATGATGAAAACGCTGAGCAGCTCGAGGCTGATGTTAGAAGTATGTGTTTACGCTGCGGGTTGCTGATATCGGTATCGAGAGGGTTCACAGAATTGGACGGAAGCAGTCGATCCGCCCGCGCCTGGTCATCTGCAAATTTTCGTCCTTTAAGCAAAAAACTGCAATCCTGAAAAATCGTCTAAATCTGAAGGGGTCAAATATTTTTGTGAATGAGGACTTCAGTGCCGCAACAAGATATGCTCCATGGAGGCTTCGCCAGTTCGCTTCGGACAGAAAATTGGGTCATGGTAATTTCTCTCTTTGTTATAATAAACTATTTTGGGAGTCATGTATATATACATGTATGATCGTCAGGGGGGGAGCAGAGGGAGTGATTGCTCCCAATCGAAATTTTGCCTACATTAGCGCCTATTTTTCTAAATGACTTTTGATTTTTAAAAAAACTTAATTAAGGAAAAAATCTTCATTTATACTTGCGCCTCTTGCAGTTTCACAGTGATCGGGTTTATACTACACTCATGTCCATAAATTGAGGATAATGCCAGCTCCGGCAAATAAAGGTTCAGAAACAAAACAAACGTTACTTATTCATAAAGCCCATTTATTAAACAAAAGATAAAGAACAAAAACGATGGTGTATGTATGATACCATTCATAAAAACTACGATTTTTGCTCCCTGGAGCAATTGTGAAAAATATCTCCTTTACCAAAACTTACTATTACATGGTTGGTATGATGGTTAATACATTGTATGTCTCCCATGCTATGAAATACAGTCCGTACAACGCCTAGGCATTCTGAGTATCAAATTATCGATCTGATCTTGGGGAAGATCACTCCACTCAGCAAGCAATGCTCTCCGAAGTTCCGGTACACATGTAGGAGGTGGTTGACGGGCTGCAACTCGTCGGCCAAGCATGTCCCACACATGCTCTATCGGATTCAAGTCAGGTGAGAATGCTGGCCATTCCATACGGATTATATACTCAGATCCAAGGCATTCGTTTACGATGTTTGCTCGGTGAGGACGAGTGTTGTCATCCATAAACAAAAATTCTGCGCCCATGGCACCCCTAAACAAACGTACATGTTGTTCCAGAATGATGTCCCGATAAATTTGGGCTTTTATGGTTCCGGTTTGAACATGCAGATCTGTTCTGGAACCCAGTATAATTCCACCCCAAACGAGCAATGCTGTACCACCGTAACGGTGTCGTTCAATGATGTTGTCTTGGTGGTAACGGGTACCTGGCGTTCTCCATATGAAAGTCCGACGTGAATCAGACTGCAAGCTAAACCTGGACTCGTCGGAAAACATCACACAAGCCCACTGTGACGATGTCCACATTGCATGTTCTCTACTCCAGGCTAATCGCTGCCGACAGTGAGTTGCCGTGAGCGGAACACATCTGACAGGCCTGCGAGTATATAGACCAATATCTCCCAAACGTCTGTACACGGTTTGCCTTGAAACTGTGGTACCCGTGGCTGCAGATAGCTGACGAGACAGGTCGGATGCTGTGCTCCGTCTGCTTCTTTTGGCAGTTACTGCCAAATACCGGTCTTCATTCGGCGTTCGACCTGTACTGTAACGTCTACTGACATTTCCGTTATCTTGGAATCGTTGCCAAAGCCTAGAGATGACACTTTGGGCAATTCCAAGTTCCTCGGATACTTCCATCTGAGTACGCCCACATTCCAGGCGGCCAATAATTCTACCACGTAAAAAGTCATCCACATGCATCCTCTGTGCCATAACTATTCGCTTATGGCACTGAGCGCCTTACAGAACTCTTGTGAACAATTTTACTTCTTTGCCACCATTCCTTATATACACCCCTCTTACACTCTCGTCATCATCTGGTGGCTTCCTGAAATTTGCATATCATTCTTGCAGATGTGTGTGATAATTCTACAGGTGAAATTTTTACTTTAGATTTCGATTTCCGTGTGATTCTGAATTATCCTTAATTTATGGACATGAGTGTAATTCTTAAGAAAAGAAGGAAAAAAGAAAGTGTGATTTTTTCATTACCAGTTTTGACAACTGATCTGAAGCTCTTGATCTTAAAGCATGTTCATATCAGCCTCTGTTCCTCACCTTTATTAAAAGGGCAGAATCTTGCCCGCTTCTAGCTGTAACTTTTTCTCTTGCTATTGGTCATTCTCGCTAGAGCTCCTAGAAATACCTTTCATAAATCTGAGGATATGGCGTTCACGAAATGCTTATTCTGTTCTGAAGGGCCACCACAAGAGCATTGACTAAGGCGCCTTTTGAAGAAATTAGGCACGGGAACCTATTGTGGACAGACCACTGAATCTATGAAGTAATGGCTAGGATTCAAGCTCCAAGAACATAGACTAAAGATATAATTCTAACTCTGTGTCCAAGAAGTATCGCCTCTTCTTCGGGCGCCTTAGAAATACCACTTGGTTTGAGCTCCTAGATGTACCACTTTGTGTATGGGGGATTTAGCTAGATTCATAGTGCCTAGAAATGCCACGTTACTTCAGGTGTCTTGACAAGAGCTACTAGCTTGTGTATAGGGCAGTATCAAAGACTAGCAAAAGGTGGGAAACAGCTATGGGCTTTTGAGCTCTAAAGAACCCAAGATTTTGGGGCACAAAAGGGGGTTCTGGAAGAGTTTTTCTTAAAGGTGGGTAAATAAAAACCTATAATCTTGGGTCAATAGCGCTCTGACATGTAGAGAATTTGAGAGGAAATTATAGTTTCCTATATTTATACGATAATATATTGTACTATGTTATGGTATACGGTGATAATGCATAATTTTATGTTGAAATGTGACTTTCAGAAACATTGTCTTTTTTCATGGTGTAGTTTCCCTTTTCTATGGATCACTGTTTCATCATTATGCATACACAGCAGTGTGCAGAATCGGAGAAATTATTCCCTGGAAAAAGTTATGGGGGGCCGGTGTGTTTGTTAACTCATGACACGTATATCTCCCCTCCAGTTAATCCAGTGTTTCTTAAACTTTTGGCACCCGTGGCTTCTTCCCCCCGACTTCGTCATCATTTATCCGTGACTGCCCAGAATAGCCTGACGCAGGAGGTTCTCGAACTTTTTCCACCCGAGGTGCCCTTTCCCCTATTCAATGCTTATCCGCGAGCTCTGCCAGCGCCCTAGAGCTGTTTGGGGTCATTCAAGTATTACGTCAGCATCGAGGGGGAGGGGCAGGGCCGTCTTAACGCATGGGCCCACCCGGGCCTCAAAAAAACGAGAAGTAGTTGAATTTTTCGAGAATTTACCTGATAGGGCCTCAGAAAAATAACTTGGTCCGGGGGCCCATGATGTTCTTAAGACGGCCCTGGGGAGGGGTTTCGGGTTTGCTGTCAAGGGGGAGGGGGGGTTTGAAGATATAAACCCCTTTTTGAAGATATAAAATATTCCAAGCTGCTGACGAAATTTTGCTTACCGGGGGGGAGGGGGTCAGTGTTTCGCTGACTTTTGCTGACAAGAGGGGGGAAGGGGGTCAAAAATGTCTGAAAATCTGATTAAGTAATACTTGAATGGCCCCTTTAACAAAAAAATCTTTTCGAAAAACTTTTGTCAGGGTCACCGCACCATGGTGCTCCTGACGAAGATTGGAGACGCAACAGGGTATCGCGGTGCACAGTTTGAGAACCCCCTGGCCTAATGTATGAAAACCCACTACAAAGAACTGAAGGAGCATGTATCAATATATCAACGCGTTGGGACGCCCCTCAAGAAAGGGTGGCGATGGGCCCCGACCATACACACTTTGACAATTCTTTTTAAAGGAGAATTCCGGGCGTTATTTGTTTCTTTATTTCCCACAACACATAGGTGGTCTACGCAGGGTCGTCTTACGAGCATCAAGGGGCATTTCTAAGGCTCTCTACCTGTTCAGAAATTCCTGCCTAACAGTTGACTCTCGAAAATTTTAACTGGATCTCATCTTCATGATGTCGCTTTTGCACTTGAGGCACCTGGACCGGGCCTGGAATTGTCCATATATTACGAGGAAAGTTTAAAAGTAACTGAAGATAAATGCATATAGTATTTCAGAAAAACAAAAAGTGTGCACGAAACGTTGAGTCTACTCTTAAAAATTATCTAGTGTTTTTCAATTAGTACTTATCCGAGGGCTTATGATACTTTCTAATATGAAGTATGGCGTCGTGAGTTTTGCCAGCACTTACCCGAAGGCCCTCTGGTCAAATTACGAGGGGAAAAATTCAAGAACTTATTAGTCCAGAGGGTTCTCAAACTGTGCGCCCCAACCTTTGTCGGGGCCACCGTGGAGCATCCCGACGGATTTTCAATGAGATTCTTTGTTAAACTGCTCTGGGGAGCCGCGGGCAAGCATTGATTAACGTAACGTGGCACCGCGGATGGAAAAAGTTTGAGAACCCCTGCGCTAGTCTGTACCATTCATCACTCATATATTTTCATTCTCTGATTTGTTCACATCGCATGAATTTATTTCACTAGAAATAAATATACATATACTATATGCACAATGCATTTTTAAGTTTTTCAACTTCGAGCAGAGAGATCTCCCCTTTAAAACGTATCTCCAAAGGAAGCCGGTACATAATAAAACATAAAATATTTCAATCAATTCATATACCTGCCACTTTCACTTCGATTCGGAAGATGAGCAGTGGCATTACAAACACGCCTCAGAGATACTTAAATAGATTACGGATACATACGACAATTTCTGGTGCACACTAATTCGTTTGAAGCAGTGGCTCCTAAACCTTTTTGGATTCAAGCCATCCTCTGCTTGTGCTTCTGCAATCTAGTAGTATGTGATAACCAGGGTTGGTAAAAAAACCAAAAAACCGGATTTTTTCGGTTTAAACCGATTTATTGTTTTAAATATATTAACATTAAAAACAATAAAATTTCTGAAAAATCCTTCACACTTCTAATAATTAATTAAAATAAAATGTTTATATTCATGTAATTAACACTATATTCCCATATTAATTAATCAATAAATATTTCTTACATTTTAACAAAAACCAACTTTTGCAATTCAATTATTTTTTGCTTAACTCAATGGATTACTTAGTGTTTGAAAATTCTTTTAATGTTATTATTAATCATATAATATAAAGACTTTTTTTTTTCTCCAGTTACTTTCTGTATGCTTAATTAGGAAAATATTTTGCAAAAACTGTATTAAAAATTAGGTGAATATAATGTTTTTAATGAACCATCAACCATAAATAATGCAGATTAATTAGCAATGATTTACGATATACAGGGTGATTATAACTAAGGTTCTGATATCAAAACACTAAAAAAAAGAACGATTGTCAGAATGAATTGAAATTGAAATGAATATTCCTGAAGAAATGGAATTTTATTTGGTAAAGGGAAAAAAATATTTAAAAATGTAAAATTAATGACATCCAACGAGTGGGAAATTTGCTCGCAGAATGGAAACGATAGCCAGTCATGGCAAAATGATAACTTAATTATAGCATATAAATTTCACAATAGGTAATCTTTCACAATTTTCCAAACTTTCTCCGATATCACCTTGAACCCCGTGTGGACTGATGGAGCATCCATCTGGATGCTTCACAAAATGCCTTATTAGAGGTAACTAATTGAAGTGAAAAAGACAAATAAGCCATTGCAAGGGATGGCCTATTTCTTTCTCTATTAATCTGATAACACCATTTTTATAACCAGTATTGGTAGCAGTTCCATCACATCCGATCGCCATCAATTCTTTTGTATCAAAAATCTTGCTTCAAAAAGTCTAGTATTGATGACTTTATATCCCTTGCTCTACTGCTTCTTGGAGTTGTGTGACCGAGATAAATTGACCCGGGTTCCTGCAATATGGTTATGTGTTCTTCAGATATGGTTCTTCTATGGAAAGAATCACCTTCTTTGATATTAGCGAAGGTTTTGTCTTTTCGATCATCAAAATATATTCCTCGCACATTTTGTTGTAGGAATTTTATCTTGCAAAAGAACTCTCTGTGATGCTCTTTCACGCCTTATTTACATCCGGTCTATTGTCATATTTGGCTTCTCTTTCGTCAATAACCCAACATCTTCCAGCCATAGGCGGAAATAGACTTGAAAGTTTGGGGGGAGGGCACGATGATGATGATGTCAATTCATATATACATATATACACCAGATCAGTCGACTCCACCTTTGACGCTGGGGGGGGGGGGGGGGCAATGCAACCCCACGCTCCCCCCCCCCCCCCCCCCCGTATCTACGCCCATGCTTCCAGCACATCATTCGCAATAATTGCGGCTGATCGATCAGACACACCAGTTCTATCCCAAGCAAGAGCAACATTTGGTAATTTAGGTCTCATCTGTGAGGATGATGGTTGAACTTCAAAAGCAAATGAAGTACTTGCTTTGGCACCGATTGATGGACCAGCTTCAATACTGGTAGATGGAAATGCTAACTTCAACGGTAAACCGTGTTTTTTCTCATATAGATGACTTTCCTCAGAATCGTTGGATATTGATGAGTTTTTAGTTGTTTATGAACTAGTGTCCGCCGTTTTTCTTCTTGAAATGACTTCAAACGGGATACCATTTTCATTTTCCTTTGTTCATTGTTTTTCAATTTCTTCGTTGTTAGGGCATCTACTTGACCAATGGCCATCTTGCGTGTACTTCTTTGATCTTGCAAGAAATCTCGCTCTAAATTTGGGACCTTTCTCAACTTGTCACACTTGCAGTCTTCAAAATCACATTTGCGTGCCGCTACTTGAAAGTTTGAGAATCTTTCCTTTCTTTCATATTTTTTTGAAGATTCTTGTATTTACAGTAAGTCTGAAAACTTTGCATATCCGTTGGTGAGAAACCGTAGGAATTGAAAGCAGTTTTCCAAATATTTTCTATCTTTAGCACGATAATTTCAAGAATATCTTCAATAGCTGGATCTTTTCTTGATTGTTGGGCCTTCATATTGCGTTGAGTCAGCAAATAACAAAGCTTAACATCGCCATAGGTGGGCAAGACCCGGAAATCTAACTCTTTAAGATTTTCTAAAATGTCACAACGATAAAAGCTTCTGGTCGTCATTTTGACTGCTATACACCCTCCAAGTTGAGGGGTGAGATTGTAAATGAATACTGAAAACAAGGGAAAAACATCGAGGTCACTGAACGAATCACGTGTTCAGGGGAATAGGAAATCCTCCTCCACGGTGGGTCATGTTACAGAATTCCACACGTGCTTAAAACTTTAGGGGCGATGAGGAACCTCAAGAAGTTTGAATTTTGGGGAAAAAATTAGGAATAGGATTTCTTCACATAAAGATATATTTTAAATTCTATTACAATGGCAATTTCGAAAAAAAATTTTATTCGTTCCACCCTACTGTATATAGCTGATAATTTTTCATAAATCTGTTACTACTATACAGTAGAACCTTGATTAACTGGGCTTAACGCCGGAAGCATAAAAAAAACCTATTCAATATTAAGATTGGGAGATATACAGTAGATGTGCTACTTCTTATGAGAAAGAAAATTAAAATGTCTGAGGTAATGTACTACTAGTACACTAGTCTTTGTCCTTTAGGGACAGCTGGTGTCTTTATTGGATTATAGGACCACCTGTGCCCCTAGAATGATGATGTCACTACTGTTGTTGCTTCTTTGTGAAGGGAAAAAGAAACCCTGTAAGAGATAATACACCACTACATTTAGATGTATGATGCAATCCTTATTCATGAATTTGCCAAAGATATAGAGCATCACAGAATGTAGCAAAAGGTTAAAAAATGTTGTGAGAATGAGAAATTTTGGCTTTTGTATGTAACTTTAAATAACTAAGAAACTTAATATGAACAAATATGTATATATTCTGGCCACTTTTATGCGAGAGAGAGAGACTTTTTCAAAAAACCACTTATAAAATCTTATGTCATTTAAAGATATACCATCAGAATGTACCCCAAGGATATAAAATGTGGTAAAAATGAAAAATTTTGGCTAATAATGAACCAATATGATATTTTTCAAGGAAAAAATTATATTTAGGCCACTTTTATTTGATTTTTTGAAAAAATCCAAACTGGTTTTTTTTAAATAAAACCACTTCGAACCCTAGTGATAACCACTGCGATCGTGTGGGCATCATGATGGATTCATCCCGGTTTGAACCCCACTAGTGGCGGTTGACTGAAACGAGTCTTTCTTTTTCAATTTCTAGGTACGAATGCTAACCGATCTTTCGTTTGGAAACTGAAACCATGCATAACTATAACATCTTATATACGTTATGGTCACGCGTAATATAAGAAAGAACTTCCCGGCATGCATTAATTTGTTAGAAATTCCATAAGAGAAATGTCTTGGAAGTACAAGAGCACACACGTATGAGTAGAAGCATAGCCCACTAAACAATTAAATTGAATGTCTAGTCGGCCGTGGTAGAAGTAGTGTACATGTGATACGTGCTTTCGATAAGAGTGTAACATGATAAAAGCGATTAAATGGAAGCATGAAGATTTCTTCGTACTTTCATATCTTGGAATAATTTTAGAGAAAGACAAAATATATATTTTTTCCTTTGATTTTCATTTTATTCTCCTATCATGTTTTACATTTTAATTTAAATTTTTTTCAAACTACCTTTTAGGGTGACTTCCCAGTTTTTTTCGGTGTTTGCATTTGTACAAGTACGCAAAACATAAAATGGAATTTAAAATTAATTAAAAAAAATAAAATACATTAATC
Source organism: Pholcus phalangioides (assembly GCF_987345545.1). Taxonomy (NCBI): domain Eukaryota; kingdom Metazoa; phylum Arthropoda; class Arachnida; order Araneae; family Pholcidae; genus Pholcus; species Pholcus phalangioides. The sequence continues at coordinate 33,226,879 of NW_028301604.1, forward strand.
AATTGAAAGGTAATTAATTTAATTTGAAAAATAACATCAACTGAAAACAAAATAAATTTGATTTTTTTTAAATTGGGAAATTTAAATTTCTTTCCACTAATGCGTAATTTTAAGTTTGCGCCTTAAGCACGGACAAAAAAATATCGCCTTTCGCAATTTCGCTCCCCCATGGACCAAAACCTGGCTACGAAACAGATGATCGTGCACGTGATAAAATCATTGATCTTAAAGTCAGAGCTCGTACTACTGATACCCCGAGCTTAGATCAACAATCTGTTTAGCATTCATGGTATTTCTAAATTTGATTGTCGTGTTTCTGTAAATCATGCACGCCCTCGGGGCCCCCATTAGGTATTTCTCGATCTGAAACTTTTTCTAACACAGAAAATTTTGAATCTGTTTCAGTTTAATTAATCAATTCTAATAATGTTCCTTTATCTAACCCTGTGTATTATAATGTTTCCCGAACACTGATAATCCCCAAAATACCTAATTTAGTGAAAAATTGTAACGAATATAACATTTTATAATATTGAAGGTCTTAAAAATAAGGACATTTTTTCTGAGTTAAGGTCTAATTTGTTTTCGCAGTGCTCATTTTGCCTCGGGGACTTAATTACCTATGTTAAATAGTGACTTTGAATTTATTGATCGACCTGCTATCAAGCACTCGACCACGGGCCGGGGCAGTGGAGGTATAATTTTTGCATACAACAAAAATATTTTTAGGAATGTGTCTGTTAAAGCTAAAAACCGTTTTTTTTCTCATCCTCGAATATGATTTCGTTTCAGTTTTCCGATGCTTGTTTATATTTTCATATTTCCCACCTGACAAACAGTTATGACGTGAATTTTTCTGAATTCATTTTCCTACTGATCGAATAATGCGAGAGCTATGTGTAATTATGGCCTCTGATTTTAATGCTAAAATGGGTGAGAAACTATTTATATGCCATACGAAAATTATGAGCACTCAATAGGAGGACTATATCGTGCGTCAAGGGATAAAATCACTAATTATAGGGGACATCAGATCTATGGTTTCATTATTGAAAATAACTTTATCCTATTGAATGGTTTAAGCCCTTCAGATGCACAGGGACACCACACATATTTCTCGCATAATGGTGATCTCTGATTTGTGTCATACTCTGTCTATAGGGATTTTTTTATAGATTTCGAGATCGGAAAAAACACAGCTTAAAACACATGCCTGTGACAATGAAATTTATATTCCCTTCGGGATACAGCGTGTGTTCTAACACAACAAACCCGATAATTAAAAAATCGCGCGGGAAAGATTCAGAAAAATATATTTTTCAATCGGAATTGAACAGTTTATGTGAACTTCAATCTGCAAATATATCAATGCCGAGCAATTTGGATCTATATTACTTGCGGCCGCCGATAAATCGGGAATGATCATTCAATCTAGGATCTCAAACAGTGTGTGTAAAGCAAAAAATAAAACGATCACCTGTCTCTGGTTCGATGAAGAGGGCGCCACACTAAAATCCGATCTTCTTAGGCCCCTTTCACACGGAGCGGATGCGGACGCGGGGCCGCATACCCTTTCACACGAGCACTAAAGATGCCGGCGAAACGCCCGCATCTTTAGTTTGAAATTCGTGCATAAAAACTATTTTTTCGTAAATTTCTGTAATTATTTTCCTCCTTCAACCTTGATTCAGAGAGAGAGAGAGTGCCCATAGGCAGCCTAGAGCCATTCTTCGGTGGTTTAATCTAGAGCCCCATAGAATAATGGGTATAAAGATGCCTTCATTCCGATCTTCACAAGTAGTCGATATATGGGAGAAAATATCTTAAAATATTTTCAAAAGATTTTGAAAAAAAAAAAATCTGCCTTTTCGGAAAAATATGAAAAGAAAAATTCCAGAAACACATCCAATGTTCGAAAAATCCAATCCAAAAACATCCAAAACATCGATGTTTCAAAAAAAAATCAAAAAAAAAATCAGGAGATATCAGACTTTCAAGTAGAAAAAAAGGGGAGGGGTGGAGACTTTCAAAATGTCTGTGCTTAGAAATATTCACATCACAATTCTATCTTAGGCCGGGATTACACTATACAGTATGATAAAAGTAATTTTATAAAACTTGTAAAATGCCACCAATAAGATTATCAGTTTCATTTGCTCGAATGTAACCTGTGAACTTTATTGGTTGAATTTTTTGAGTTTTATGCAAGGGATTTTATCAAACTTTTATAGTGTAATACTGGCCTAATACCGTCTAAATAAAGATCGTAAAATAAACTTCTATAGTGGGAAAAAAGATCGGCGAGAGAGCCAGATTTCATGCAACCGATCACTACGGTGTTAACAGAGTTAACCAGAAAGTCATCCCTGAATAAATTACCATGGATTGAGGAAGCGGAAACAGCATTCATAGAATTGAAATGTAGGTTATGCAATGCTTCCTTTCCTATGACTCCGAATTTTGGAGTTGCATTCGAAATTCATACTGACGCCTCAGATTTGTCGGTGTCGGCATGCTTATCTCAGAAAAACAAGGTAGATCAGTTTGCACCGATTGGTTTTGCTAGCCAAAAACTCTCCGGAACTCAGAGAAATTGGGCAAAGATCGAGAAGGAAGCTTACGGTGAGGAAGGAAGGTTACTCGTGTATTGTTCAGGTTAAAGAAATTTGAACATTGAACATTCCGAGCGGAAACCGCTGAAACTATAAATATGAATTTGGTCAGTATTTTTATTTGATGGAAGTATGTCGGGAAGAAAAACAACAGAGCCCCCCAAAATCAAAAACAATACCAACCCAACGTCCATACTAGAAACCACAATCTCTACAGAAACCATACAACTTACGGAAACGCACCATGGAGGGGCGAGCGCCAGTCCCAACTTCAGAATTCCGGACCAAGGACGAACAGAAGTGGTGGCAACTACCCAAGATGGATTCACCGAGGCACTAACCCTACAAAAAACAGTAGACTTGAATGGCAACAAGGGAACAACACAAGACGCAGATACCCTGGAGCGATATACTACAGTCGACGAGAGCCAAGAACAGCCACTTTTACTTCACCTTCACTTAATCAGCCACGAAACCGGTCCACGCCAGTGACTAGACCTGCCCAAAAAGCTGTATATGGAGATTACAGTAGCCGCCGCCAGACCTCCAACAACACAGAATCCAGTTTCCACAAGAACTTTTTCACAGGCAGTCAGCAACTCCACTATTCACACTGCCCATACGGTGTTTACGGATGAAGCCAGCCGGCACAGAACCAGGAGGGACCTGGTTGAGCAGATGTCCTATGCCGGACTAGACAAACACATCCGGAACACGAAGATGACCGAGGAGGGTATCCAAATACAGTGTACAAACGCCGCCTACACCCACGACATCAAACGCGAAATCTCCATAAACTTCAAACTAAAATTTCACCTGGCAGTAACATCCACAACTCGACACTACTAAACCCAACTATTTTTCATACCAACGTAATATGTATCATAATCCAACCAATCTACGAACTACTAAAATCCTGCAATTCAACTGCGACAGGAGCGAGGCATTATTTAAGAAGATACGTACAACAGAATTCCATCGACATCATCCTTCTACAAGAGCCTTGGGCAGACAAAGGGGCCCTTAAAGGGATTCCCAACGAATGGATGCAGTGGACATCCCGAAATCTTAAGGCGGCAATATTGGTCATCAACAATAAGATACTTGGCACCACCTTCTCATTTCAGACAAACAGCGTAACTATCAAAATTGGGCTGAACAGCCACGAATACATCATCACGTCTGCATACTCTTCTCCTTATGAGCGCCTTAAAGACACCACAACAGAAATTAAACGCATACTCCAGAGGGCTGGAAGGACACCCACAATAGTCGGAGCAGACCTCAACTGCCAACATACCCTCTTTGGCTATGAAAAGACAAGACCAAGGGGTGCCAAGCTTCTTGATTTCATTCGGGCTGAGAACCTCACTCTTCTAAACAGCGGCGAACCAACCTACGATCACGGTGGGAGAAAAGGAGGGCCCGACATCTCATTAACAAACGAGTTTATTACTCCAAGCTGCATAGAGTGGCAAATAGATCACGAGATAAACCATAGCCTCCACAAATACATAAATATTGAAATTCTCGACCGGCCTCAGACTGAACTTGTTACCAAATACTCGAATTCACAGAGGCGAATCAACAACTTCCTTAAGGTATTCAAACCATCCACGAAAGCCCTCATCAGCAGCCTAGAAGCCGCCAGCACGGAACTCGAGCGTGCCGTAGAAGAAACTTTTGAAGTCATCAGAAACACCGGGGACCGCACCCTTAGGGTTACTAAAGAAATTAAAAAAGACATAACACCATGGTGGACCCCAAATCTAGAAGTACTGCGGAAAAAGACCAGGGCCCACAAAAGGAGGTACGAAAAGTCGAAGGCCGAGGACAAGGTCAGAACCCTCGAAATTTTCCGAAGAAATAGGGCTGAGTACTCGAAGGCGATCAAGAAAGCAAGACGAGAAAGCTGGAGGAAATTTTGTACAGAAGCTTCAGACCCCTTCGGTACCACTTATAAAGCCACGGTGAAAAGAAGACCAAGACCACTCCAACTGTTCATGGAAGACGGACAGAATCACACCATCCTCAAATCAGCCGAACAACAACTTAAGGCGATGTTCCCAACAGATGACTCACTCCCACTACCGAATCTCGATCTCCTCCTATCATCACATAAAGGACAGCCAAAAGAGGAGAGGCCGATCACCCTCTCTGAAATCTCGAGAGTCATAAGCAAATTAGGCGATAGAAAAGCACCGGGACACGACAACATACATAACAAGCTTCTTAAAGCCATTTACCGATCCTTCCCCAAACTTCTGCTGACTATGTTTAATAAGTGCCTCGACCTAGCCGCGTTCCCCCGGCACTTTAAACTTGGGAAGGTGATCCTCTTGCCCAAAAAAGACAAGGATCCGAACTGCATTGATTCGTACCGTGCCATCCATCTCCTCCCCGCAATAGGGAAGGTCTTGGAAAAAATTCTCACTCGAATCATCTTCCACACCGGAAACAATCACTGGTGGAGTGAAAAACAGTTTGGGTTTCGACAAGGTCGCTCAACGGAACACGCGCTTCTTAAAATCAAGGAAGAGATAGATAGACAACGAAGAGCTGAACGAGACACAGTATTCATATCTCTGGACATTCGAGGGGCATTCGATGCCCTTCAACACTCCACCATAATTCAAAATCTTCACGACATGCCTATTTCAACACAACTCTTCCAAATGGCATGCCATACACTCAAAGATAGGAGAGTGGCCCTCCAAACTTCGGACGGACTCGCTATCCAAAACCTAACCAAGGGCTGCCCGCAAGGATCGTGTTCAGGGCCAACCTTTTGGAACGCGGCCCTAGACAACCTTCTAGAAACAGCTTGGCCAACCAATGTCACCGTTCAGGCATTCGCTGACGATATCGCGGTCCTCGCCTCTGAAACAACCAAGAAAAAGACAAAGGAGCTCGCCACCCAGGTTCTCGACAGAATACACACCTGGATGGAGAACCACAAACTCAAGATAGCGATAGACAAGACACAGTTCATATGGATCTCTCCCAAACACCCCATCTCACTCAGGATGAACGGATCGCTCATCAAACGAGTGAAATCAATCAAATACCTAGGGGTTCACTTCGATAGAAGCCAGACCTTCATGAACCATGTGGTGCAACAGGATGACAAAGCCAACAGAATGCTCCCAAGTCTCCTCAGCTGTGCGAGCAGGGCATGGGGCATTCAAGCAGCATGCGTCGCACCCTATACATCACGGTGGCCCAAAGAATGCTGGCATATGCTGCACCAGTCCGGGGAAACCAACTATCAACCGCAGTGAAGAAAAAGCTCGACTCAACGCAAAGGGGATTTCTCCTTTACATCACTAGGGCCTATCACACCACGCCAACTAATGCCCCACAAGCAATAACCGGTCTCCCTCCCCTGAGCCTCTGGATCGAGCACGAAACCAACTGGGTCTCCTATCCACTACGCCACAAGATGGCCATTCACAGCGAAACTGCACTTCGGGGCACCAGCTGAGCCAAACATTCCGCTGTGGAGAACCGAACTACTGAAGAGACCCGACCGTACGCAAAAAATCACAACACTGATGTCACTAATAGAAAGCAACGAGGACGATTTCTTCCCAAAAGAGGCTCCTCCACCACCGAGACGACGCAGGGCAGCCTCCTCAGAAGAGGACTCTTCGAGTACAGAAGACTAAAAGCCCCCCGGCCGTTACACTTCAGGCACCACGATGTATCCCAGAACTGTGCACCAGACGTACAACTCTTGCGCTTCTGGGCGAGTAAATGTCCTGCAAATATTTTCTCGATGCAGATTATACTGCCTTATTGTCATATATTATCATGTATATATAATTTGTCATATATTGTCGTCAATTAGTATCCCGCAGTAATCATGTAACGCCTGTCTCGCGCATATTCTTGTATATATTTTCATCACTGAGTGTACAGAAATCTTAATTGAAACATGCCTCTATCGTATACATCTCTGCTCTATACACAATTTGTACATATTTTCCGTTCGATGCACGCAGCGACACGAAGCACTTTGCTTTGTACGTGCACCACTCGCATTTTGTTTTGCATCTGTACTGTATGTTTTGTTGTTTCGCACAATGCAAGTTGTTCTATAGATTAATTGTGTATTAGTTGTATGTTATCACTGTATTCTTCTGTTCGGTCGATACATTTTTACACAATGGCTGTATAATTAATACTTCTGTTTGCGCACAATATTTGTATACATATATTTCACTCTGCTTTGTACCCGCACCGCCCATATATTTTCGTTTGCACCTGTATCGTATAATTGCTTATTGTATAATGCAAGTTGTCCTACAGATAAATTGAGCCCGCATCATGCCTGTAACCCACACCGACACATAACTGTACAGTTTTTTGTTTTTTTTTTCTTTTTTTGCACAGTGCATGCATCGTTTATATTTCTGCTCTGTGCGCAATATTTGTTTATTTTCTCTGTTCCATGCCCGTAGCGACATGATCTTGCACATGATATTTCATATTGCCTTGTACACACTGTATATAATATGTCCTGTCACGTATCGTCTTCAATCTGTTTTTAATAAAACAACCTGGAGAACTTTGGAGCAGGGCCACCGTGGGTGTGGCTGGGGGCGCATATGGCCGAGGAAGGAAATTCGGAGAAAAGGGGTACTTTCAGGAACAACGGGGGTTGGAGAACATCAGGAGACTGCTAGGGTGAACAAGGGGTTACAGTGGGTTGCCGAGGGTCGGGGGGGGGCACCCATGGGAAAAGATCCTATGGGGGTCCACCCCGGCCATTAGACCTTCCTCAGCAAGACTCAACCCAGTCGGGTAAAGGGCTTATATCCCTCAAGGGACAGAGTCCGGGTCTTGTCTGGTACATCAGTATTTTTATTTCATGACGTAAAAACTCACTAAGAAGGGGTGTTTTAGAAACCCTACCCCTGAGAGGCCCTCCGACACCTAATAAAATGGGGGTTCAAAGATAACATAGAGGAATCATGGCCGAACGCTGAAGCTATATTTATGAAATTGGGCCAGGAGTTTGGTTTCATGCCGTAAGGAGTAATTAAGAAAAGGTTTTTTCCGAAATTAAGGGGGTTATAAGGTAACAAAGAAATCATGCCGTACCGAAACAGCTGATATTTATGAAATTTGGTCAGAAAATATATTTCATGACGTAAAGACTAACCAAGAAGGATTTTTTCAAAATTCGACCCTTAAAATGGTCCAAAGGTAACAAAGAAATCACACCGAGCCAAAACCGCCGATATTCATAAAATTCATCAGGAGTTTTATTACGTGACGTAGAGAGAGCTGCATTATGCGTGTTTTGCTGTCATTATTCTGTCTTTTTGGTATTTATTTTTGCACCGTATGTGAATGTACCTGTCTATGTGTTATTTTTGCAATGAAAAAAACCCCGTCTCGACAAAGCGTTGTATTATCGAAGAGTGCTCTCAAACAAGTTTCCCACCTACCGTTGTTTTTTCAGCAGTTTTTGATTTATTTACACACGCAGAGCACACCGCTAGGGAGAGCGGGTCTATATTTTTGGGCGCTGAAATCACCCTTTAACCGCTCCTCCTAACCACTCTCTCCGCGGGAACGCCAAAAGCGTGCTTGCTCCAGCTAACAAAGTATCTAGCTGCGACTCTGTATATACCTTGCCATAGGCACCAAAATCTAATGGCTGAAGCCCTTTGAGCTCCTCCCAAAGAAATTTTGTAATGGGGCTTAGCCCCCTTTCCCTCTAATAATTTCCGAAAAAAACAATGCAATCCACCTTCTCTCTCCTGCGTACGCGTTTGAGTCTCATATATACGGGATATGACCAACACAACTCTCTCTCTCTCTCTCTCTCTCTTTCGGCTTCCCCAATATTTTCTTCATATCAGCGCCTCTGTACCTTACAGCATGGCCACAACTACATGCTTGGTCAGCGGCTCAGGGTAGGAAGTTAAGTTCGGAGGGGTGGCATTTTTAGTCATTTCTGGTCAAGAATTTTATATTATAACGTTAAAAAGGCAGAAGAATTTGAATAGCCCGCAGGCAGAAGCGCCATAAATCTGTGTCTGCAAACGAATTTAGTTAGAAACATCTCGATGATTTCATAAGGACATTACGTTCCCTTCGTGTCGTCAAATGATCTAGAAAAAATCAGCTTCTGATAATTGATCAGGAAAAATAACAAGTGAGTTATATATATGAAGTTTTTATATATATGAAGAGGCTTTTTTCAAACACTTCATTAGCACGCTTCTCCAAGTTCATAATTAAATGCATTTTCAGAAATTTTATTCCGATTTTCTATCTGAATTTTCTTTTTCCTCCCTTTTTATGAGCAGACATAAATTTTTAAAAAATAGAGAGAAAAATAATGTTTCCCTTTTTTTTTTCTTTTTTTTTGTCACATGGTACACAGGGTTTCCCAAAATTACAATTATTAATTATATTGATCAAAAATAGATAATCAATTTACATTAATTAAAATTTAAATTATTAAATCTAATTTAATTACGAAGAAAAACATACTAAATTGATGTCCAGTTTTTTGAAACTTCGAAAATATGTTATTTAACTATCCAGTCATCATATATAAAAAATTTGTGCGATTTGGTCACATGAGCGGTCAAAACTAAGTCAACGTACCCAGTACGTCTTTTTTCAACTCCGAAATAATTTCTAAAGGCAAATATTGTTACAAAAAATTAAATAATTCCATTACCTGAAAATTTTCATTATTTTATAAGCCGCCGTTCAAGTATTACGTCAGCAAATTTTTAGCTATTTTTGACCCCTTTCCCCCCCCCCCTGCAGCAAAACTCAGACCCCCTAGTCAGCAAAATTTCGTCCGTCAGCACTGTCTGTCCCCTACCTCCTAATGCATATTGGTAGGTTCAGAAACGTACGAAGGAGGGGAGGGGTATAGGGGGCTCGTGCGCCTCCCCCCCCCCACAGGCAAAAAAAAATTTTAGTGTAAAGAAACATTTGAAAAAATTTAAAATTCGAAAGAAAATACCTTTATATGTTATTATAATCGATTTCTGTTAATTTCAATGCTATTTGAAGGGTAAGAACTCAAAATTTCTCTTTCAGAAATTCATTGCGACCCACTTTTTAAGCCATATATGGTAAACCCTTGACCCGCTGACCAAATGTGGCCTTGAAGGTTATCTGATGTGGCTTGCCCAATTTTGTAAAAATTAACTCAGTGGCACATTTACAGATCGCTTAAATGACCCGTGACGCAATTCCAGCGCATTTAAGTGGCCCGTGGCACATTTTCAGATCACTGAAGTAGGCAGGCCCGTGGCATATTCAAAGATCACTTAAGTAACCCGCGACACAGTTCCAGAACACTTAAACAATCCGTGGCACATTTAGAGATCCTTTGAGTGACATGTGGCATAATTTTAGAGCACTTAAGCGGCCCCGCAGTGCGGTTCTACATCACTCAAGTTACCCGCGGAACATTCCTAGATTACTTAACCTTTTACCAGCCGAATTAAGATTTGAATTGATTTTCTAAATTTTTAGATTCTTTTTTTCTGATCCTTTAGTTTAGAAATATTAACCATAAAATTCATGAAAAAAATTTTCTTGTATGTTTTCTGGACTTGCCCATGTCCATAGAAACAACATTAAAATCCAAACAAAAAAAATTAAATTTTATTATTCCGTAAAAATAGGGGATTCAAAAAAAATTAAATTTATGGCATAAGTGCTGAAATGAATTAAATTTTTGTTTTGTAAATTAAGTTTGGAATCACGCATTCAAGAAAAAAAAATCAAGTGTTATCATGATGGAAAAATATTTTTTTCTAATTAATAAAACTGATGTTCCCAATTGGGAACATTGGCTGTTAAAAGGTTAAGTGATCCGTGGCATAATTATGGATCACTTGAGTGATGCGGTGCACAGTTCCAGAGTACTTAAGCGGCCTGGGGACATTTCTATAGCACTTAAGCAGCCCAGACACATTTCCATAGCACTTAAGCAGCCCAGACACATTTCCTGAGCACTTGAAGGATCCGTGAACCATTCAGAGATCGCTGAAGTGACTCTTTAAGGGATTTATCATTAGGGAGAATGTTTATTCGGTGCCCACAAACTAGTGAAAGATTTTTCTCATTTTTGGCGCACCGAGTCAGATGCCATAAAGAATATTCAATATTTTCATAAAGAGTAGTTGATGACGTATGCATCATCCAAACCCCCTTCCCCCTTGTCATCAAAAGTCAGCAAATCGGAACCCCCATCTATGCTGACGTAATACTTGAATGCCCCTAATGCGCTATGAACACGAATTTTCACGGTAACGTAGCCAACTTCAGCTTGGCGCAAAATAATTTAGCCAATCTCTCGATGTCACGTGACATTAAAAAAACCACGGTTGCTAAGGCTAAGAACAGAGTGAAAACGGCGAGCAAAGCGACGAATCAGAAGGAAGAGAAGGAAGCGACACGAGAATATAGCTGCGAGCAAAGAACATAGTACACATAGTGGGGTCGTTTGATGTAGCAGAGAGTACCAAATAGAAACTCGCAATCAGCTCGGTTTTTTAAATTGAAGAATGCTTAAAAATTTCATAATTATAAAAATTATTGCTCAGACAACAGTTTAGAAATAATAGTTTTGTGTGAATATCACTATTCTTAAATATAAACTACGGAAATATTCCTCATATTTTGATCACTTTCCGCCCTACACATCTTTTATCGCGGTACTTGAGTGCGATCACTTCTCGAAAGATCAATATTTTCTACTAAATTTATGAGTAAAAAATTGAGAAAAATATCAAGTTTATCAAAGCCCCCCGCCGTTTAAATTAGATTTATGACATGAATGTCGCTCTCCACTTGTTAATACAAGATATACGGATTCTTCCGTATATCTTGTATAAATTAGATTTGTGCATACGAGGAAGGGTAGAAGTGGAAAATCCCCCCCCCCAATAACTTTATTTGTAGAAATATTTGTTGGTTTCATTTTTTTACACAAGAAACGTAATTATTGACACACAAAAATCCAGCATAAAGAACATTCGGTACGCTTCCAGTATGGAAATATTTTGATGGTACGCAGGAAATACATAAACAAATAAAACTTGCCAATTTTTCCCCAGAAAACATACATGATTTTTAATTCAAACTACTTAAATACATTTACCCACACACGGTGCATGATATATTAGCTTAAATCTCAAAATATAAATATTATAAACTCAAAATATAAATCATTTTCGGTTTGGTTAAGCACGTGCACACGAAAAAAGTTTGACGGTGAATATATGAAAATTATATTCTGTACTTGCTGTTTTCATTTGATCGTCCACGCCATTTTGAAGTACGTCAAGAACTTTAACATCAGCATTCTGGTGACATTTTTGACCTCACTACCGCTTTTTTAACAGCGAAAACAAGTTCTTCGACGGCCATCTTGAAGCTACACACAAGAGAGCAGAGCGGCGAAAACAAAATATCTTGAATGCGCTGCTATTATCGTTTGTCGCGGAGTTCCCGTTCTGCTGTGGTGCGCGCCACTATACGCAGGCGCATTGGAATCAGTGTGTTTGATTTCGCTGCGTGGATATCTTCTCCCATCGTTGCTTTGCTCTCCGAATCACTATGTGTTCAACCTAAGTGGTGTGTGCTCGACACGAAATTCTGCGGTGGCTGAGAAGATCAACCGCAGCCGCCGAACCGTAGTGTGTAGTTAGCCTTTGGTCCCCTCACACACAGCGATTTTGGTAGTTCGAGAAAAGTGCCGGCAGTCATTTTGCCGTTGGAGAGGAGCAGTCAAGTGAAGAAAGAATAGGGTCCTTTCATAAATCACGTGAAACAACTTTTTGTCGTCCGATGGCGCTGATGCAGTCGTCCCAACGACTGGCAATGGACGACGTTGTGTCGTCGCCGTCTTGATGGTCAAGTACATGACTCAGTACATGCATTCCACAGAGTTATAATACACTGAAGAGCCAAAAAAACTGGTACACCTGCCTAATACCGTGTAGGACCCCCGCGAGCCCGCAGAAGTGCCGCAACACGGGGTCTAGGTCAATTCGTCGCAATCAATTTGTCGCAGCGTCAATTCGTCGTGCTACAAACTCGTCGCGGTATAAATTTGTCGCACAGTCAGTTCGTCGCGGTGCAAATTTGTCGCAGACTCATTTCGTCGCGGTACAAATTTGTCGCAGAGTCAGTTCGTCGCGGTGCAAATTTGTCGCAGACTCATTTCGTCGCGGTACAAATTTGTTGCAGAGTCAGTACGTCGATCAAATAAATTTTCAAAATTCAGTTTTCATGGTATTCATGCCACACTTCCCGCTTTCTGGCGGGATCTCCATTTCTCGCAGCGAGGGGAGTTGGGGGAACACACCAAGATGATAAATTGCGATAAAATAAATTTCCAAAATTCAATTTTCACCGTATAAGCCGCACTCCCGCTTTCTGGCGGGATCTCCATTTCTTGCTGCGAGGGGCGTTGGGGGAACACACCAAGATGATAAATTACGATAAAATAAATTTTCAAAATTCAATTTTCACGGTATAAGCCACACTCCCGCTTTCTGGCGGGATCTCCATTTCTCGCAGCGAGGGGTGTTGCGGGAACACACCAAGATGATAAATTAGGATCAATGCCCATCCCAAAGTACAATTTGCCTAAGGGGTCGTTCAAGTATTACGTCAGGATCGGGGAGGGAGTTTCGAATTTTTTTACTTTTGGTGGCAGGTGGGGGGGAGGTCGCTTACGTCATCAACCATCCCTTTTTGAAGATATGAAATATTCTAAGCTGCTGGTGAAATTTTGCTGAAGGGGATGGGGGTTAGTGTTTTGCTGATTTTTGCTGACAAGGGGGGGGGGTCAAAAATGGCTGAAAATCTGCTTACGTAATACTTGAATGGCCCTAATTCACTATTGAATATATATCTGCCATGTAGCGAATACATCTTTGAGGAATTTTTTACCGACAATATATCTAAGGCCAGCATTACACTATGAAAGTGTTCTAAAAGTCCTTTTATAAAACTTGAAAAATTCAACCAGTAAGATTATCGGTTGCATTTGCTCGAATGTAACCTATGAACTTTATTGGTTGGATTTTTTGAGTTTTATACAAGGGATTTTTATCAAACTTTTACAGTGTAATACTGGCCTTAGGCTGATAACTGAACTGTAGCTTTCCGCCCTTTTATCCTTCCGCCTGCTATACCTAAGCAGATGGACCTGCTTAGGTATAGCCCAAGGGCTTCAGGTGCATAGAAGTCTCGAAATAGTTATATGTACAGTACCGCAATGTAAAAAAATTGTATATGACATATCATGATAAGTGGCTATAGAAGGAGAAGATTTGCGCGAGTACGTGTGAAATCACCCCGTTTATACGTCTCTCACTTAAGGAGAATTATTTGAATTCTTTTTTTTTAGTATTCACACACTTTTATATTCTTCTAGAAAAATTTTAAAGAACCGGAGAAAATGAACTATATTTTTTGCGTATAAAAACAAATCAGTCCATCGAAACAAACAACGATAAGACCTTTTCAAAGAATATATGTATCCTTTTCTAAAACCTTGAAATAAATAGCATGTAAGCAAGTGTAATGTTATGTCAATTATGGTTTCTTAAGCATGATTTAATATAAATTAACTTTTGTGGGTTTTTTCCTTCAAGTATGAGGTTTTATGTGAACAAAATTTGAATTGCAATTGAAACAACTGAATTACAGAATTTGTTTGCGGTCTATAGGAGAGGTCTTTTTCACAGAAGTTTCAACGGGTGCATTTATATGATGTACTGTATTAACAGCCTGTTGAACGTCGTATAAACGAGGTTCCACTGCATGTAGTAGCATATTGTGTTCATGGAAATAACCAGCCGAGACGGGAACCCCCTGCGTCTCAAAAGGGAATCCACGTACAAATAGCAAAGACCAAAGGCACCGACTAAATGAACCGGCTCATAACTAGGTGCTGCCTCTAGGCCCAGATCCCACTGAACAGACATGCATATATGTTTTAGAAAAAAATTTCTTCCCCCTTTTCATTATTTATTTTTCCATATTCTTGAAGAGAAAGAGTCTGGGAAAAATAGATTGAGAGAGTTGGAAAAAAAACTGTTATTTTGGGGAAGAAAGGAGGTACACACACAATGTCACGCGCATTGCCATAAAAACGAGTCTTTATGCACAGATTAAATTAGTCTTAAGTTAATTCTATCAGTAATTTATTCTAATACGCAATTTCGTAATGTTTGATTAATAGCTTTGTCAACCGTTGTTAAAAGTGTTGAATCTCTTTGGTGGAGAAGGTACAATGGTATCTTAATCAACTGAACTCAATAAATTAATGTTGACGATTTCATCATAAACTTTTTCTTTTCGTTTCAACGTACAGTTTTGTTTAGAATTATCGATTGTAGTTTATGAAATGCATTCCTCGAAGGATAAAAATTGTGTGTTTTTAAATATGTTACTTTTCCTTTCTTCGCATAATTTAACGATTTATTAATATAAACGACTCCCTCTCTCTCTCTCTTTGAAATAAATTCCATCATAAACTTCGCATCGCAATACTAGTTCTTCATAATATTGTACAATGGTCCCTAAGGGTGGGGATGACGGGGGCTCTAGCCTGAGAGCTCGGAACAGTTCTTGTAATTTTCTTGTTTTTCATACTATGATTTCACTATTGCGGTTCATCTGCTGAAGATGTGGAGACCATGAGTGTACAAGCAATAACGGCTCCTCAACTCCTCAATAAGAGCTATACTGTAAATAAAGTTATCTGGCAATCAAATACAATTTTCTGAAAAAAAGCAAAGTTCCCAACAAGATGTTCCCAAACTCTAAACTAACCCCCCCCCCCCCAAAGCAAGACGTATGGCCACGCGTCAAATTACGGCTGGGCACATCGAGTAACACCAATCAATTTTGACTTCTGATATCCCCGTTAAGGCCCCTACACACGCTCAGTTATACCTGTGCAGGCGAAGTCTCTGGAACCGCTTCTAGGTGATCTGTGGGGATATTTTCATTCTCCTCCGATCTCTTTCTTCACGACTATCAATCAGTTAGGATTTTTTTAGCGAGTGCTCTAAAGTTCAAAATTTTCTAACATGATTTCCAAAAATGATGCTTTGGATGTACTTCAGAGTCGTAACTAGTCTGAGGCACCCGGGGCCTCTAACCGAATGGGCTACTCACAAAAAATAAACACTAATTTTGTATAATTTTTTCCTTTTTAAGGGAGGGGGGGGGGAAGGCAAGAAAATATCTGTCCCGGGACCCCGAGAAAGTGTGCTACGGTCCTGGTGTTGGATTAGTTACAGCCATTGGCGTACGCAAAGGGGGAGTTTTGGGGTTCTAACCCCCCCCCCCAAGCAAAAATTATAGTGTTATTTTACAGGAAAAAACGTAACCCCCCCCCCCGAGAAGGAAAAAAAATTGAAACCCCCCCCCCTTGCGAAATTTCTTCGTACGCCTATAGTTACGGTAGTAAAAGTTATTATCTTCCAAAAAAAAAAAAGACGGGTAATGTGGTGCAAAGGAAAAGGCAATTTTTTCGCTCGTTAAATTATTACAGGAATTAAACTTTGACATAACATATAACATAATTGACATAATTTTCTCAGAATGGATAAAGATACCTATTCAATGCTGTCTCGACTGCTCTTCTACTCGCCTTTTTTATGTGTAATGTTGAAAGTTCATTCCAGATTCCGAGAATAATCCGGATAAGTAACTTCTTTTAAAATGAAAAAAAGCTTTGTAAATTCGTATCCGCGAATATTGTATTGAGAGAAAGGGAGAAAGAAAAGGTCAGATAAGTGCGTACCCCTGTAGTTAATAAACCATTTCTGAATTCTTCGCACACATTGTAAATAACACTCCCCAGTACTAAGTATAGCTCCAATAATATACTAATTAGTACTAAAACTCCCCAGTTAAATACATACTTTGACCTTTGAAGACCAGACACAACCCGCTTCCCATCTCATTGAGATATCGAAGCGTTCCCGGAGGATGGGTGTGTAAGTTGATTAGACATTCGTCAGTACGAAATGTCGATAGGCGCAACGTCGCTTGGCTCTCAGTAGATGGGTTTCAGCGACGAGGCCGCAGATCGTATATTCTAGTAGTAGGGTCCGGGCGAAAGCACCTAGCTGGTACATGGTCGTCATCAGCACCTCGTTTACACTTCGTGCCAACTTATTTGGTATGGATATGATGCAGATTTTTGTCCAGGAATTGGATCAGCTGGCGAAGTCGACCGAAGTTCATTGGGCTCTGAAGTACGCGTCGCTTCCAGCAAAGCTTTCCATTATCGGAATGTGGCCGAAATGGAACTGTTTAGTGTGCGGGCAGGAACACAGATAATGCTGTAATGTTCCGACTTGACCACAAAGACACTTAAATATACTGGTAACGGACCATGCTCTGTGTGTGTGTAACCATAATAATCTTTTCGCGCGACCAAATTAAAGGATGCCAGCGAACATGCCGTTGGATTCTATATGCGTCCTTCTGGACGTTACGATCCCACTGTACTTGCCACTTTCTCATCAGCTCACTCTTTAATTGGTATTTGACGTGGCTGCGTGGCAGTAAGTGTTGTTCCTCTGTGGTCGAACTAGTGGCATCCTTGGCCAGACGATCAGCCATCTCATTACCTGTGATTCCTGTGTGAGCTGTAACCCATATTATACGAATCGAATGATGGGAGCAAAGTAGCCGTCGAATCCTACGAATATCCCGATGTGTTGAGCGGGAATCGCAGATAGCTTGAAGGCAAGAAGAGCTATCTGAATGTATAACCACCGGGGAGCTTTGTTGCGAGGCCTAGATGAACGCATTCAAGATTGCATATGCCTCCGCCTGGAATACACTTGCGCCCTGCGTCAGACGACTACTCCAAGTCTCTTTAACTACATCCGATGAGTCGAGGACTACGTATGCACATGCCGTTGCCTAGTTAAATAGATACTGGATTATTTTATTCATTTACTTATCCGTTATACAACACGTATTGAAAAAATAAATTAAATTTTCTCATCAGTTGATCTGAGAGTATACTTATTTTTATTTTTGTTACAGCAGAGAAGCTCTTTAGTTATTATTATTAGAACAATTTGCTTCATATTTTAGTTCGCTGGTTCTAAGTCTTTTTTGTTTGGCCCAGAAATTATAATTAATAAAATAAATCAGGGGCTCTTTACCCTTTTTTGTTTCACGGACCGTTTGTGCCAATAAAATAAAGGTGATGGTACAACACCGTTGATAATATAAAAAGACCACCGATAATATTCAGTATTTAGGCTATGCAAAAACAATGAGTTAATCAGGGCCGAAACTAGTTGGGGTGGAGGAGGCAACTACCCCGGGTGGCAAAATTTAGAGGGCGGCAATTTTAGGTGGGAACAAAGAACACCGTTATAAAATTATCGAACTTTAAAGTTTAATAGGGTGACAAAAATTCTATTTACGGCCCTAGAGTAAATTGTTTTTCACA
The DNA here is from genome assembly GCF_987345545.1 of Pholcus phalangioides. Lineage (NCBI taxonomy): Eukaryota > Metazoa > Arthropoda > Arachnida > Araneae > Pholcidae > Pholcus > Pholcus phalangioides. The sequence goes on from NW_028301604.1 coordinate 33,244,981, forward strand.
TCCTAGGTCACGGACCCCCTGGTTTAGGAACCCTTCTACAAATAATCAATAAACAATTAATTGTCATAGTACATTATTTGAATATAGAGTTCATATGTGAACATAGAAAATTTATTGAAAATAGACGGATTTCAGAAGAAGAAAAAAATATGGATTTGAACAATGGTCGAAGTATTTCTGAAATTTCATTTCGATTTCTTTATTCAATATGAAATTACAATTATATATATGATGAAAATTACGCGATTAGAAAAATTTCTTCTAATTTCAAGGCAATCCGTCTCCAAAACAAATTATTCAATTACCATTGTTCAGCTTCGTTATCAATAATAAAGAAGAGGGAAGAAAGAAGGACAGAATATATATAAGGAAGGGGAAAAAAACTGCGCAGTTATAACTGATGGCTCCTACACGCGCTCAGTTATGCCTGCACAGTTGGCCTGTACAGACATAACTGCGCAGGTATAACTGAGCGTGTGTAGGGGCCTTTACTTAAATTTTTTTGTCTCCAATTTATTATTTTAGTGTTCCCCCAACACCCTTCGCTGCGAGAAATGGAAATCCCGCCAGATAGCAGCAAGTGCAACTTATCCGGTGCAAATTAAATTTTGAAAATGTATGTGATCGCAATTTATCAACTCGGTGTGCGCCCCAACTCCCCTCGCTACGAGTAATGGAAATCTCGAGAGAAAGCGACAAGTGTGGCTTATCCGGTGAAAATGAAATATTAATTAAATTAAATTATTAATTACTTCAGGTTCTTGTGGAGATACTGTAGTGGGGGGGGGGGGGTTAATGTTGGTGGAAGTCTCGAGTCCACATGGGACAGATACAAGTTTACACTTAAAGAGAGCCTCCGCTGTAATTTGGGGAATATCATAAACACCGACATTTTTTACAGAATTTTAAAATTTTATCATAGCAAAAATGATTTTTTTAACATTTACAATAATTGAATTGAATAATAAAACATTAATATCAATTGCAATTTTAATTTCGATGATTTTTTTCGAAATGACAAAAAAAAAAAATTTAGTAAACTGTGTGCATTTCTTGATGGAAAAAAACTTTTCTTCATGTTTATTTTTTCACGTATGAGACAAAAAACCTACATACAGATCGCGTGACGAGTTGACTCTGCGATAAATTGACGTCCCGACGAATTGAGACTACGACGAATTGGTTACACGACAAATTGGCACTGCGACGAATTGGCTCTGCGACGAATTTGTACCGCGACGAATTGGCACTGCGACGAATTGGCTCTGCGACGAATTTGTATCGCGACGAATTGGCACTGCGACGAATTTGTACCGCGACAAATTGGCTCTGCGACGAATTTGTATCGCGACGAATTGGCACTGCGACGAATTTGTACCGCGACAAATTGGCTCTGCGACAAATTTGTACCGCGACGACTTGGCACTGCGACAAATTGATGCGCGACGAGTTGAGCGCGACAAGTTGAGTGCGACAAATTGACCGGCTACGATACCAAGTAGATACACATGCGATGTTTTCATGCTTAATGGATTCACAGAATTGAAATTCTATTAGTGTCTTATTAAGGATGGGACGAATAGTGATTTGAGCGAATAACCGAATACTCGGCGGCCGAATATGTATTTTCTTAAAATTCAACACAATCATAAATAAAATTGGTGTTTTTAATTGAAAATAAAAAATTATTTTTGTAATTTCAAATAATTGGCACTGAATTATAATTATGCAAAATAAATGTTGAAAAACTGGTAATTGAATGATTTTTATGGCGAGATACTAACAATCAAATTTAATGATGACGTATTGTACTTCAATATTTCTTATGGAATCGATTTTCTTTTCAACACTCGTTACCAATTTTACGTCTTATCAAGGAAAATGTCTCGGCCATTATTCACTCCCAACTGTATTACTATACAGTTACTATACATCATAAAATTTACGACTTATTTTCTTGTTTTTCCTCTCTAGATGTTCTTTGCCTCTTTCAGGAGCTCAATATCTATTTGGTCTGGGTACATCCTTCAGAGTTGGTGGAATTTGCTTAATTCATGCTCGTTTCCACCTTATTGCAGAACAAAATAAACGTGACCATACGTCCCACGTTTAAATAAACTTACCCGCTTTGGGGTCCAGGATTATTTTTTATTGTTCTTGATTATGCCTGATAACTTGATCAACATTGCAGCTCTTATTGATGAACCATCATTAGTTACACTTGTCCGGAAATGGGTAAAGAGCAAGAATAATTACATTTATTAAAAAATTTATTTCAAAGGCGTTATGATGCAGAGGAGTATGGGCTGGAGGAGGAGACCGAACAAGTGAGAAGCCGAATTTTTATCATTTGCTTATATTCAATTGTTCAAGAAAAATTACTGGGGAACCATAATGCACACTTGCCTCTTGTAACACAGTATATTCTTGTTTCTGGTATTTACGGTCCCAGACCCTGCCTGTCCATTCCTCATCTTCGTCGTTAAGACATGGTTCAAAAGCGTAATGTCTTGCGTGTTGGAATTTTACTCTTGAAAATTTTTGAAAAATTTGGTGTCGAACTACAGCCCAAGATGCCGCCCCTTATCACTTGCCACCCGGGTGTACCACACCACTGGGACGCGATAGCCCAGGTCGATAAGATACTCGCCTTATGTACCAAAGGATGTTTAGAGGTGTCACGAGTTCGATACCCCGTTCGTCCTTTTCAGAAAACTTTCCTGACACAGAAGTACAACACAAACGGCGACTTGACCGCAGCAAAAAATTGCTACCGCAGGGAGTCCCCCATCGAGGGGTTAGCGCACCAACCTCTGGATGACTATAAAAAACAAGCCTGCCATTCGGAATCGGCAATAAATTGTAGGTCTAATTAGCCCTCGTGTGCAGAAAATGACCGTGGTGAGGCAAAAATGATCAAAATGATGAGTACCACACCACTTGCACCGTCGCTTAAGCTGCCTTGTTTGAGGGTTAATATTAGACTATAGGCATTTCCAAGCAACACTTGGAAAAGCGTCGTTGAAGCGAGGTTTCACGATATATTCAACATCATCAAACAAAAAAAATGTAAAATAATTATGCGAGTTACGCAGTTGTTATAAGAAATTAAAAAAAAAAAAATTGTGGTCCCAAAAGGGAATAGAATAAGAATTCATGTTAAATTTGTTTTTCCAAAGCAAATACAGTATGTCTGAAAACCGTTTGGACTTGACATAGTTTCGTATCACGTGGTACAAACAGCCATCCATTGGCAAAACCAGCTCCTGTAGCAGTGCCGGTACTAATGAACGAACCACGAACCTTATATTACCACCTTTAAGCCATCACCGTAGAGCATTGCATCTCAAGTTTTCGATAAAGTTGGAATTCAGATGCCATGATGCATCTTGACTGTAATTGACCAATCAGTAACAGTCATGTCTTTCTTCTGTGGTGGTTTTTTTTTTCAAAAGTTTTATCCGAGAGTAGTAAGGATACTTGAGCCTAAGAAGGTGATTGAACTTTTCAGGACATCCTGTATATTATGAAAATATTTCAAATCTGTTTGATTTCGTTGAAGTGCCTCATACAGGAATGACTCTAGGGCTGTGAGATTCACGACGCACCGCTATGAAGGAGTCGCTAAATGAGGAAAACCCAAGAAAAAAAGTAATTGCAGACAAATTTTGAAGAGAAATATTTCATCAGTAAAATTCCAACTATCAATATATTTGATGGAGTAATTTCCATAGAAAATCATAATTTTTAATTCGAACGCATTGCGCATCTTCGAGTTTTCTAGGTTACTTCAATTATGCGGCTTATATGTTAAAGGTGTCTGTGTCAAAGGATGTCCCGCATAGGTAATAAATCGGTTTCATGCCACCCCTGGCCCCATAGTGCTTTGCGGAACAGCCTCATAACCAGCAAGGGTTCCATGAGAGCTTTTATATTGGACACCTCTGCAGCAGAGTCGAAAATTCGGGGTGAATGGCACCGAAACTACCTCAAATTACCAAGGACTAAGATCAGGAGCTTCACGACCGTTCCGAACCCGTGGGTACTCATCTTTGTTTTAAACAAACAAATTTGCTTTCTGAATCGATTCTGCAGGTGTCGGATGCATGCCAAAAATTACTATGGGTGCTCAGCACCCCCAGCAACCCCGGCTCCGACGCCACTGACTCGGATTATCCGAAAGACGATAGAAAACGACTCTCGGGTGGGGGGGGGGGCTATATTGATTTAATGGTAAATATAATAAAAAATGTTAAGGAAATACTAGGTTTATCCTGGGTCACAAAGCTAGAACCCCATCCACGTTCTACTTGTGTAGCGGCATTTGAAACATGAGCAGTTAACGGCCATACGGAACTTACTTCCATTTGATGACATACTGTATAATAATTACATTAAAACAATTATTTTTCTAGTTTCTCTTTTTTGGACCTGCCTATTCAGACACAATCTCCCCTGCTTTGTTATTAATTCAATAACTTAATTCGTTACAGATTAGGACTGCGAAAACCCATGACATCTTTATAAGGGAGACTGACATGGTTTCCAGATCTATGAATGCTATCGTTTTTTGTTTGATTGCACAGTAAATCTTATATATAAATGTGAAAGTATGTATGTATGTATGTATGCTCTTTATACAAATCTACAGTTTTAGACCGATCGTTGCCAGATTTTGCATATATACCAAACAGGTCCGGGATTGAACCGTAGGCTACTTTAAAACTTCGTCAGAGCTGGGCAAATGCCCAAAATGGGCGAAAAACTGTCGGGCAACAATAGTTTTGGGGCCTCAACAATTACTTTCGGAACGTTCACTTTGGTTACCGTGGTTTCCAACAATGCGTTTCAGACGTGTATATATGCCTTTACAATGGTTTGTCAAATCTTTAATGCTGCCATTATAACAGTTTATTCCTTTATAACGGTTTGTCACTTTTCCAATCCTCCCAGTAATTGAAGAAAACCCGGGAAGCGCCGGGTATTTCTGTTAGCCTATATACAGGGTGTCCTGTAAGTGATAATGTGGCCTTTATCTCATCAACCGCCCATTGTATAGGTATAGTTTCAATTTAAAAAATGCTTAAAAGGCGTTTGAATAATATTCGTTGCACAAGCTGGACGTATGACGTCGCTAACAACAGAGAACAACAACTACGACGACAAAACTGGGAATAAAAATGTTCACCGCCAGCTGATGAACTCAATGCTTGCCTCAAATCATCAACACCCTGGCACGAAGCTAAAAAATTATCATTATCCACCAACATGGCGAGTTTCAACTGCAAAATTACTCAGCACTGCTATCATTTTCACATCAAACTTGGTCAAACTTGGCAATGGAAGAATTCCCGTAGATCCAAGCACTGGACTCATTACGTTCCCAAATGGATTTTGCCAGTTGTTAAACTCAGTTCAAGAACTTGCAGGCAAAGTCTTCCCAAACATTCAACAAAATCACCGGAACCATGAGTGGCTTTGTGAGAAAGCGATTCTGGCATCGCAAAATGACAGTGTGAACAAGATCAACGAAAAAGTCCTAAAAATTATTCCGGGAGACTCCACATCTTACAAATCGGTTGACACTGTCACAGACTCAGCGCAGATAGTTCTGTATCCTGCAGAATTTCTGACCTCTTTGGATATTCCGGGTGTGCCACCACACAATTTGACCATCAAAGTCGGAGCACCTATAATGCTTTTAAGAAATTTGGAGACCCCGAGGCTCTGTGATGGCACCTGACTATGCGTGAAGAAATTGCACAATTACATCATTGAAGCAACGATTCTAACTGGATGTGCCAAAGGAGAAGACGTCTTCATTCCACGTATCCCAATTATCACTGAAGAAATGCCATTCACTTTCAAGCGATTACAGTTCCCGATTCGTTTAGCTTTTGCCATGACAATCAACAAAGTGCAAGGCCAGTCGTTAGCAGTGACAGGTATCAACCTACTTGAGCCCTGTTTTTCACACGGACTGTTTGCATGTTGGTAATCCAAAAAATTTGTACATCTACACACCAGATTGAAAAACAAAATATATTGTGTATCCACAAGTGACTGCCTGAAGTTTTTAATTAAACTATTTAAAAATACATTAAAAGTAATTTTTTCTTGCTTTATGCAGAAATGTTTTTGATTAAGAAATAATTAATAAGCTATGCTTACATACATTTTTTACGAGGCGGGCAACGTCGCCGGGTATCAGCTAGTTAACTATAAAGATGATTGTTTGACTAAAAGATGACTGAAATTTTAGCTAATCATTATAGGTACACGGAAGACCCCAGTTCAGGAGAAGACTCCTTCTGTCTCTTCTGTCCCAGTCTAGTTCAAACGGGAACTGTAAGTACATTGCGTGTGCAGTGAATTCCATTCAGTAGTGTACGGAGGATTTTATCATGAGTGCGGGAGGGGGGGGGGTGCGTTAAACTTTTTTTTTACCGAAGGGAAAGAGTTCGTTCTTCACGAGAATGGTAGAATGATGGTTAGCCTACAAAATAGGGTGAATAGATCTGTTATTTTTACATGACAGTCTCGGTTTTTGTCCAATTCGGATACCGCTTATAACGTTTTTGAAAATCAATTTACCAAAGAAGCTTTCATGGTTTTAGGGTATAGTAGGCTGCTGATTCCAAAACTGGTGTTGGTTTTGACAAAATGACTCTAGTTTTGAGATAATACATATTCTCAACATTCCAATGCAGTCTGTAGTCACTATTTTTTTGCGGCAGGTTTTTACTCTTTTATATTTTTTTATTTATTTTCCTAACTTATTCTCAATATTATTACATTCATATCATCATTAAAGAAGCGTAGTTTTCATATTTACGAAATAAATGCAATAAAAGTGAAATTAGCCAATGTAGATGAATAAATACGGAAATTTTTATTTTTATTTTTACAACTTTCCCCCAAAATTTCGAAGATTTACAATTTTAAGCGCAAATAAGTTGTGATTTTGCTGAGCAAAATTTTTTTTGAATTCTAACTCATGAATAAGGGTTCAGTTGCCTTCCGTTTCTGAGTTCTGTCCGAAAATTATGGATCTTATCGACTATTTATAGAAGGACCAAACTATATATCCATTCGCGTACGTTTTGAGCAGTAAGTTAATTTTCTCATGAACGTAAAAGTCAGAGCCATTTTCTGCAAAAAGACAGAAAAAAATTTAACAGCAGCAGACGAGTTTAAATACATTTGTTTTACACGGCATTCGACGCAACAAATTAACCCCTGCAGCATATACAGTGGTTTTAGGCATGGGTCTATCTGACGACGTGTCAACACACCAACTTTGCACCTAAATTTTGTACTTTGGAAAGCTTCTCCAAAATAATATTTTTTGCAACGGTGTGCCATGGTATCAAGTCATTGATAGATAGAATCATACAACATCTAAAAGATTTCTGTTGATGGTCATGCACATTTTAAATGCAATAAAATTCTACTACCTACATGAACTTTGCAAAGGCTATATCCTTTACTATATCCATTCAAAGTCTTCGTAGTCCCGCTGATAGCGAGGATGCTGGCACAGTCGACCCTCGGTTTGCATACAACTCGGTTTACCAACAACAAAAATTGATTCTGTTTACGAACACGCAAGCCGGAAAATATTTGACTAAATTTGAAATGATAATGGAGAAATTGAGGTGTCTACGGCCGCATTTTGATTTTTTTAGTTGCTTTCCTCCGAATTCGATTCCTTTTATCCAGCTCATGGACCAGCTTGTCATTTCAAACTTTGAGACGGTTTTCATCAAAGAAATTTTTGAAACATATTTTGCAATAATCTCTGACATATAATTACCACTCTCTGATTTCTAGATCATTTTAATATCCTACATTACTCGTAGAGCTTATTGATGAAGCTTGGCAGCAAGTGACTTATAAAACCATGAATTCGTGTGTCAGTATGATTATTTCAATTGGTTTCGAGTTATTCACTTCAGCGTGAAAAAGTGTAAAAATTGGCACTGTAGAAAAATCTTTGGAGTCTTAGAAATGAATGAATCTATTTTTACATCGATTCCTATGGGAAAAAGTGTTTCGGTTTGCGAACGGACCTCAGAAATGAATTAACTTCGTAAACCGAGGGTCGACTGTATTATGTACCTACAACGCCGTTACTACTCACAGCAGGAAGTACTATTAAAGAAGGAGATATGGAGAGACTACTGAAATATTAGCTTTTAATTAAGTACTTTAATACTTCACTTCAAAATGAAACCTGAATGAAAAATTTATCGTTAGAGTTTTGTTCATTTTTGCGAATAAATGCGAAACCTCCGATTTAGAAAATTTTATTTTTGCTAAATTTCGAAATTTTAGGCGCAAAATTTACGTATCTCTCATAATCAGACATCCGTTATTTGTCACATGATCGTGAGCGGATAAACTTCTTACTTGGATGACAAAGAAGATATTATCAGAGAGAGCCAGCGGTGTTCATAGACAAAATACATCCCCCCCCCCCAACACTTCGTATAAAACTCTGCTTATAGTAAAGCAATTCGATAAAGGTGGGGCTCGACAGTGGTGGTCGGCTGAAGTTGGTTTTCTGTGGTTCCCAACTTCGAGGCGCAAATGCGAGCCGATCTCCCCGTTAAAAAGTCTCGCCACAGAGAGCAACAGTCCTACAAACAGTACAAATATTCAGTCACTACACATCACTCACTTCACTTCTGAGATATAAATGGCAGCACTGAAAAATCATACACAACACTAGACACGCAGTCAAACTGTTAGGTACACACACTTACACTTCCGGCACAACTCACTAGGTATTAAATTGCCTATGGCGATAGACCTGAGTTGTGCTCGGTTTGAAAAAAAAAAAAAAAACAATGAATAAAGTTGCGGATGCTTCCAATTAATTTGTAAAACGTTTCCTGGACTGAACAATGATAAGCTGTGAGCAGGGATTTTTGATGGTTCTCAAATTCATAAATTTCTTTGAAGATTCGAAGTTTTCAGCATTTTTTTTGACGGATATTAAATCTTCAGTTTCATCATGTTTCGTAGAGGTTATTGAGAATTTTTTGAATGATTACAAAGCAGAGAACGATGAAGAATTGTAATAAAATACGAATTAATTTGTAATTGAATTTAAAAATTTTCAACCGTTTTGCTAAATAGGCTGTTAATATGAGCACAAAGGTGCATTTTCTTCTTGGTTTAGTTGGCCTAATTTTACAGACAATCCGAGTCATTTTAATGACAAGAGAGGCGGTTTCATCAAGATGTGAAAGTAATGGAACAGAAGTATCAAGGCAAGTGAGCCTCGCGTATGATGGCTGATTACTCTGCTGGAGCCTCCTATGCAAGACATTCAAAACCCATAACGGAAAATCATAGAAGCGGTTTGTCCTTGAATAAATTGAATACCATTTTGTGTTCGTTTTAGTGAACAAAATGCAGCATTTTAGAGCATATCATTACTGCATTGATCTATTCTGATATCCTAAATCCATTCCATCCTTCCATTCCATATACACTGAAGAGCCAAAAAAAACTGGTACACCTGCCTAATATCGTGTAGGGCTCCCGCGAGCCCGCAGAAATGCCGCAACACGACGTGGCATGGACTCGACTAATGTCTGAAGTAGTGCTGGAGGTAATTGACACCATGAATCCTGCAGGGCTGTCCATAAATCCGTAGGAGTAAGAGGGGGTGGAGATCTCTTCTGAACAGCACGTTGCAAGGCATCCCAGATATGTTCAATAATGTTCATGTCTGGGGATTTAGGTGGCCAGCGGAAGTGTCTAAAGTCAGAAGAGTGTTCCTGGAGCCACTTTGTAGCAATTCTGGACGTGTGGGGGTGTCGCATTGTCCTGCTGAAATTGTCCAAGTCCGTCGGAATGCACAATGGACATGAATGGGTGCAGGTGATCAGACAGGATGCTTACGTACCTGTCAGAGTCGTATCTAGACGTATCAGGGGTCCCATATCACGCCAACTGCACACGCCCCATACCATCACAGAGCCTCCACACGCTTGAACAGTCCGCTGTTGGCATGTAGGGTCCATGGATTCATGAGGTTGTCTCCATACCCGTACACGTCAATCAGCTCGAAGCAATTGGAACCGACACTCGTCAGACCAGGCAACGTGTTTTCAGTCCTCAACAGTCCAATGTCGGTGTTGTCGGGCCCAGGCGAGGCGTAAAGCTTTGTGTCGTGCAGTCATCAAGGGTACACGAGTGGGCCTTCGGCTCCGAAAGCCCATATCGTTGATGTTTCGTTGAATGGTTCGCACGCTGACACTTGTTGATGGCCCAGCATTGAAATCTGCAGCAATTTGAGGAAGGGTTGCACGTCTGTCACGTTTAATGATCCTCGTCAGTCCCGTTCTTGCATGATCTTTTTCCGGCCGCAGCGATGTCGTAGATTTAATTTTTTTACCGGATTCCCGATATTCACGGTACACTCGTGAAATGGTCGTACGTGAAAATTCAAATTTCATCGCTACCTCGGAGATGCTATGTCCCATCTCTCGTGCGCCGAGTATAACACCACGTTCAAACTCACTTAAATCTCGATAACCTGCCATTGTAGCAGCAGTAACCGATCTAACAACTAGGCCAGACACTTGTTGTGTTATATAGGCGTTGCCGACCGCAGCGCCGTACTCTGATTGGTTCCATATCTCTTTATTTGCATACGCATGCCTGTACCAGTTTTTTTTTGGTTTTTTTTTTGGCTCTTCAGTTTATTATAGGATATATACAAGTATATACGATATCTATAATGTATATTATACATATATTGTGTTTTACTTTTATTCTAAACATAAATGTACCACAAATTTCGTGTGACATGCATTGCCTGCATATTTAAATCTGACAAATGAGTGGTGTGTTTTTAAAAGATGTGCATTTATTGATTTACAAATACGCCTTATTTAGTATCATCAGGGACGGGCTTAAGCATTTTGTGGCCCGGTGTAGAAACAGCTTTATCAAACTTACTTAACAAACCTCGAAAACGAAGTTTCTCATTCCCCTGAGTAACCATGAACACCCTGAAGCACGCCAGGTTTACATGGGCAGAATGAACATCAAACTACTATTTCATGGTCATATAAAAAAAATCATTCGAAAATAAATTTGAACGATATTTCCCGCTGCACCCAGACATTTAAAGGTTGGAGAGCTGTCGGGCCATTGAACCGATTACCTACCCAGGACCGCAACTAGATACTCTTTCAGCCGGGTAAGTATGCATTATGTCTGCCGTGTGTAATTTTTTTAATTTTGAAAGAAGAATTTAGCACCCCATCGTCAGCAGCACTAGATCCACCTCCATCCTTTACTTGACTTGGGGGAAGGGGTTCTGTGAAAACCCTAGGCAAGAGGAATAGGGTTCGATCTCTGAATTTTAGACAGAATTTTAAGCTACAGTGAAACTTCGATACAACGACTCTGCAGACCAAGAAAAAATGTCGTTGTAGATAATTTAGGGATTATCGTTATGTCGAGAGGTAACAGTTCAACATTAGAGTATAGGCATTTTCAAACAAGACTAGAAAAAAAATTGTTGTAGAGTAATTTATCGTTATATCGAATATCGTTGTAGCGAGGTTTAAATGTATTCGCTTTGTTAAAAACGAAGTTTTTAAGTTAAAATGAATCAAAGTATTTTCTTTCACCCCGTTTTTGCTGCCCCTAAGAGGCCTTTCACACGGAACGGATGCGGGTCCGGAAGAAGTTTTGACAATTGGAATATACTGCGCCTTTCAGACGAGCCGAAAAACTCCGCACCTAGGAAATGTTCATGCGGGTCCGGACGTCGTCCGCATGTGTCAAAACCTAAGGCCCCTTTGATGCAGATGCGGGTCTGCATACCCTTTCAGACGAGCACTAAAGATGCGGGCGAAACACCCGCATCTTTAGTTCGAAATTCGTGCACAAAAACTATTTTTTCGCAATTTTTGTAATCATTTTTCTCCTTCACCCCTGATTCAGTGCCCATAGGCAGCCTAGAGGCATTCTTTGGTGCTTTAATCTAGAGCCCCATAGAATATGGGTATAAAGATGCCTTCATTCCGATCCTCACAAGTAGTCGATAGGAGAAAATATCTTAAAATATTTTCAAAAAATTTTGAAAAAAAATCTGTCTTTTCGGAAAAATATGAAAGAAAAATTCCAAAAACATCCAATGTTCGAAAAATCAAATCCAAAACCTTCGATGTTCCAAAAAAAAGAAAGAAAAAATTCAGGAGATATCAAAGAATTTGCAAGTAGTAAAAAAGGGGAGGGGTAGAGACTTTCAAAATGCCTGTGCTGTAATTCACATCACAATTCTGTCTTAGGCCGGGATTACACTATAAAAGAACTGAACTGAACTGAACCTTTAATGATTTGCACAATCGTGCCTATCAGTACACCAGTGGATGGCAAGTACAAATATTAGTGATTAAATTATTGGAGATACACACACAAGACAGGAACAAATGCATAAGGGTTGAACACAAGAAATATACATGCATAATATAGTTTCGAATCCAGATAGATTGAAAAAAATAATAATAAAATAAATAAATAGAATGTTACCTGGGCGCATGGGCAGAGATATGGAGCAAACAACAACAGAGAGGGCGTCGAAACTACTGCCCCAAGAAAAATACAATTTTTGATATATCCTCGATAAATCGAAAAAAATGTAGACACATAGGAGGAGAGGGGTTGCTAAACATTAGATAAAAGTTTGATCGGGAGTAGGTATGGCGAAGGTATATAGAGATATGAGTATGTCTTTGAAGGGCAAAGAATGTGCATTCCTTAAGAAGGTGAAAAAGATCATTGTAGCTATTTAGTTGATTGCAATACTGACAAGGTTCATCAGGGTTAAATTTGTGCAATATACCTTTGTTAGTATAAAGTATAAAAGGGTAAGGGCGAAGCCTGGCCATATTCTTACGGACCGCCAAGGGGAGATTGAAGAGAAGGTAAGACTGTAGGGACAGCGAAAATTCAAAATTATCGGCAAAATGAAATAATGTTGAAGCAGACAATCGAGATCTGTCTTCTTGGAGAGAGATATCAGTAAAATTATAAATAAGGGATGTTAGAACTACTGGAGTGAGGTAAGGAGTGGGTGTACACCAAATATCACGTCGACCGCAGTTATTCAGAAGGGTCTTGACTGAATTTGCCCAGTTTTCCGAATCTGTGTGCCGGCAGAGTTCGAGAAAGCAAATTTTTGGTAGACGATTTTCGTCCATTTTTTGAAGCCTAAGCCAATACGTGATAAGTTGGTTAAACATTTGAGTGGCAATGGGGCGGTGACCAAGCTCAAGTCTAACAAGATAACCAGGACAGATTTAGATTTTTGCTCAGATTTAGTAACTTTTTCAGAAAACTCGTATGGACTATTTCCAGCATATCAGCATAGAAGAAACCCCAAACTGGTGCAGCATAACATAGAGTAGATCGTACAAGGCTATCGAATAATTTGAATGCCACGAGCACTAAAGATACGGACGAATCGCCCGCATCTTTAGTTCGAAATTCGTGCATAAAAACTGTTTTTTCGCAATTTTTGTAATTATTTTTCTCCTTTACCCCTGATTCAGTGCCCATAGTCAGCCTAGAGGCATTCTTTGGTGGTTTAATCCAGAGCCATATAGAATATGGGAATAAAGATGTCTTCATTCCGATCCTCACAAGTAGTCGATGGGAGAAAATGTCTTCCAAAATTTTCTCCAAAAACATCCAAAACATTCGATGTTCCAAAAAAAAGAAAAAAAAATTCAGGACATATCAAAGAATTTGCAAGTAGTAAAAAAGGGAAGGGGTAGACACTTTCAAAATGCCTGTGCTTAGAAATATTCACATCACAATTCTGTCTTAGGCCCGGATTACACTATAAAAGTTCGTTTATAAAACTTGAAAAATGCAACCAATAGGCGGATCAGTTAAGTTCTCTCGAATGTAACAGATGTGTTTATTGGTTACATTTTTCAAGTTTTATAAAATAACTTTCATAAACCTTTTAAAGTGAAATCCCATCCTTAGATTAGTCTCACTTCTGAAATATAAAATTTCATTTTTTTAAGTTTATAGACTGAATATCGAGTAAAATAAACTTGTAGGTGTCGGGGGGAACCACCAAAAATATTCAAGTGCTAGGGTCTTCAAACGACTTAATCCGCCCCTGAGTGAACACCGTACGTGGATAACGTTGTTTAATAAAAGTATTTTTTTTAAAGTTTAAAAAAATTAACAGATTAAAAATTTAAAAAAATAACAAATATTTAAAATAATATTTCAGCTATTTATATTTTTAAATAATTTTAAAAATTTAAAAAGAAAAAAATTAAAGTTTTTTAATTAAATTTAATGAACAGAACGCTTATAATTTTGGTCCCGTCAGTGGTCGTTGTTGGCAGGTTTTATTGTATAAAATTGTGAAATATGGACAAAAGGCAGTTAAAGTTGCTATATCTCCATCTCAGAAGGAAACGGAGGGATAGACGTATGTAGGTACATTATATTAATGAGCAGGGACCATCATATGGTGTTTTTAAGGGTATTTATGGCAAATAATTAAAAAAATTCCGTGGAAAAATCACCTTCAAAAAGTAGCCAAAGATGCGGACGAATTCGCTCCGCATCCGCATCGTCTGAATAGCTCGGAATAAACCTATTGTCAAAACTTCTATGTGCGGATGCGGAGCCCGCACTTAGGTTTTGACACATGCGGACGACGTCCGGACCCGCATGAACATTTCCTACGTGCGGAGATTTTTCGGCTCGTCTGGTCTGAAAGGCGCAGTATATTCCAATTGTTAAAACTTCTTCTGGACCCGCGTCCGTATCCGCATCCGCTCCGTGTGAAAGGGGCCTAACATTTAACGCTCCGGTTGCGGCCAACCTTCACACCTGTCCAAGTCCAACCCTAAGTATTGATTTATCTTCCGATTTATCAGTATTGATGCGATTATCAGTATTGATTTATCTTCCAATTTATGTATTGGTTACTTTTCATGATTAAATTGATTCATTCCATTGATTCAAGCTTGCTATTGATGTAAACTCTGCTCGAAGATTTAAATACGATTTGTGTGCTGCTTATGTAGTACTACTGAAATTTAGTTTTCACTTTATGTTAAAAATTAGAGCGTTTGGAAAAAAAAATGTCATTTTCAGAATCAGCACTCAAAATTACCCTGAAATCACTAAAAAGTTTTTTTCAATAAAATTAGTGTTGAGCAGTTTACTACGTGTCAAAGCACTCGAAATTTCTGCCTGAAAAGCAATTTGGCTATAATGCGTCCCAAACGGAATTCATGGTTCTGTAAGTCTAGAGCCGCCCTTAGAGGTGTGCGGCAGGTTCGGTTGCACCGGGCGTCGCACTCACGGGTACCTTATTGGAGGCTTCCATCAATTCTTAAATTATTTCTTGCATTAATTCTGAATTTTCATCAATTCTGGATTTTTTTTCTTCCGTTCATTCTAAGAAAAAATCAATTCTGTTATTATTTTTCTAATTAATTCTGAATTTTCATTGGTGCTGGAACCATTTCTTTTAATTATTTTTTTAATTCGTCTTCTAAAATTTCCATCAGTTTTTCTAGAACTGTTTCCTCTCATTACTTTAAAATTACCTTTAAAAAGTAATGAATTATCATTAATTTTTTTTTATTTACATTTTATTGTGTATTTAAAATTTTTGTTAAGATATTTCTCAGCATTCCTGCATATATTCTGAAATAATAGCTGATGATCCCTTTCCCCAACAAAATATATAAAATCGGGGAGAAGGGGGTCCTAAACATTTTTGATGCCTCGAAATTTTTGAGATGCATTTGGCCCCGTGTCTGATAACGGCGGCCCTGTGCAAATCACTTGCTGCCAAGCTTCATGAATTAAAACTATGAGGAATGTAGTGTATTCATAGGCGTACGCAGAATTTTCTCAGGGGGGGGGGGAGTTCAATTTCTTTTTCAAGGGGGGTTTACGTTTTTTCCTGCAAAATAACACTATAACCTTGGCTTGGGGAGTCAGAACTCCAAACTCTCCCCCCCCCTCTTTGCGTACGCCAATGAGTGTATTAGTGTACTAAATTATGTTTGCAGGAGTCAGCGATTGTTAATTCTGAGGCAGAGATTATTGCAAAACACCTTCTTAAAAGTCCTTTGATTTTAACCTTCTCAAAGTTTTGAAATTACTTCTTTATCCATGGGCTGGATAAGAGTCGTATTTGGAGGTACGGACGGCAATGTTAGAAAACGACGGTTCTCAGAAGAAAACAAGGCGACAATTGACTCTACTCCTTCCAGCTCTCAATTAATTCATTCTTTTTCATAGCACAATCTCCCATGGGGTCGGCAGCCGATTGATTACATTGATTCTTCTTCAAACTTTCCAGGAACTTATTCTCTCTCCCCACATTCAACACATTTAGAAGATGTAGCTAGAAAAATCGCCAGAATCATTCGCCAATAAGAGTTCAATTATTGGTAAACATAAAATGTCCGATTTTGACCCGATCGCCTATGTGATCGTGACCAGAGAACGTACCTTAAAAATCGCCAGAATTACTCGCCAGTAAACGTTTGATTAGTGGTAAACATAAAATTTCCGCATCTGTCCCGATTTCCGACATGTCCGCATATGTTTCGTCCGCTTTTAACCCCTAATCGGCAATTTGACGCTGCGTCTCCCTATTGTGTACCTACGGTAGGTACGTCTCAATATCACAACCTTTTCCATCACAGATCCATGTTGTTAGATGATAGCATACATTGTTGTTTCATTGTGAATTCCTACGTTTGTGTATCTCCCCAAGGTCTCCATCGAAAATCCCAATCGTTGACGGGTGCAATCCGTAAAGAAATAGCGGCTGACGAAGGACTGACAGCAGTCAGTGCACCCTCATCACCAAAAACATCGACACTGTCGAAAAATCAAGTGAATAGACCATGGCTTTTCCACCTTGAAGAAAATGAAACCAACTGGAAAGAACGATCATATCAAGGTAATATGGTTATTTTAAATACACCATTATTTCACCACGTAGCTCAGAGTTTAAAATACAACTAAGGACATGACAAAATGAACGCTGAGATTACAAAGAATTTTTAATTAGATGTGAATAAAACTACTGACCAAATTTCATTTTAATAGCTTCAGCTCGGTAAATGAATTCCCCATTATGCCTTTGACTCCTTTGACCTCTGAGGGGTTCAATTTTGAGAAATCCGTTCTTAGTGAGTCTCCACCTTATAAAATAAAACTACTGACCAAATTTGGTATTCAGCAGTTTCTGCTCGGCGATGATGAATCAGTCGGTGAATCAAGTCAGTCAACACATTTTATTTGATATGCATAAATTAATTTTCTGTCTATGTGTGTCTGTTTTCTATACAAATCCACAATTTTAGACAGATCGTCACCACACAAAGTTTACATATATACCGAACGGGACCCGGTTCGATAGGCTGCTTTAATCTTCCATTTTATCACATTTCTACGTAGTCATCATTCATACATATCTATTCAATTCCTTGATAGTATCATTGAAAGTAATTTTATAGAATTCATCTAAATCCATTACATATTTGATTTGTTTCATATCTTTTCTCTGTCCAAACTTACCCTATAATGAATTCAAACATATCTTACTAATAAATCTCATTCCTGGATTTTTTTTCTATTTTATTTAATTTTATATTCATTTTTTCTTTTACTATTCTCTTATCCTCTCTTGTGCTTCTTTTCATTTTCAAAGTTTTCAGACCATTTATCACCTGTTTCCAATTTGATTTTCAGAAACATTTTAACATAATCTCTAAATAATTCATTAGTTTTGTTTTTAAAATTCCAAACCTCACAAATTCTTAAAATCTGCATAACCTTTCTAATTATAGCTTTTTTTAATTGCTAAATTCATTTTGTCTGTAGTTCATGTTCCAATAAAACATCTTTAATCTCTTTTATAATTACATTGCTTATATAGTTCTAATCTCAAAGCATTCTCTATATTTCTTCTCATCTACAACTGCTGTAAAATGATTACAAGTTTTAGAACATGATTTATATACAGAGTGGTAACTATCGACCGCCCAATAATTACACATGTAATTCCTTGTGAAAAACTAATATGAAAAAGCGTTTTCCGGTTTTTGATCTGACCCATAATTAATGAGTTATAACGCTTTAAAAATTGATGACGTCACTTAAAAATGAGGCTAAATTCACCAAACGTACACCAAATGTATAACTTGGCATTTTAGGCAATGCTAAAAATGCGTCTAACCAATACCTCCTAGATAGCTTAGACGTAGTATCTAGGAAGTATTGGTCTAACCCTGCTATACAGAAAACAAAAGAGATATAAAAACCAGTATTTTTCCCCTTGCACTTTACAGGAAAGAGAAAAAACTTTTTTTACAAGTCAGAACAGGTTGTTTGCATCACACAAAGCTAGCTTCACAGAGGTTATAGATAAGCGTTAAGGCGGATACACACTACTATGACGTGCCGTGTAACCACGTGACGTCAGATGGCGTGATATCATATCAGATATTATACGGTGTGCACACTGGTGTGATGCATTAAGACCGAAACACACTATGATGTCGAATTTGTGAAATCTTATTCGTGGAAATTCTGTGACGTACAAATTATGTGACGTGGAATTCCCACGTCACAGAATTTCCACGAATCTGAATTCACAACGTCTCTGACATGACGTGCAACTTTATTGCGCTAGGCGTTTGTGCTTTCCAAGCGTGGCCCATCTCGGCTATTCTGTCGGCTGCATTCTTCAATCTGTGCTCTTCGGCCGAGAATCGCACTTTGGACGCCATTTTGTACTCAAAAAAAGGGAAATAGAGAAATTTTAAACACACTCAAAGACGAATTTTGTCCATTTCTTTGGTGGAAGCTGATTTCCGTCGTTGTTTTAGTCGATTTAATGATATTTATTGGTCGTTATATTGCAGCGTTTCCCAACCTTTTTTATATCACCGACCTCTTGTGTTGAAGATCAATTTCGAGATGCAATCCCCCAATAAAATTCAAAATCATAAACGCTGGAAGCTGGGGACTGTAGCTGTACGAGACCTCCGAAAATAAATTTTATGACTAGGCTTGAGCCCCCTTCCCCCCAATAATTAATTATTGTACAATGCAATGCACCATTTCGCCACATTCGCGTATGGGGTTGATATATACAGGAAGAAAAATGATTTTCACCTCCCTTCAATGTTTTCTACATGTCGACGCCTCTGTCCAAAATATATTGTTTTTGATAATTTGCATATAAAAAAATAATTCCCTAGTGTAGTTGAGGAATTTTATAAATATGAAAAAAAAAATCCAAATGAGGTATGTCTGATGAATATAGTCGGACCCCGATACAATAACAAATTTGACGAGCGTACCCCGATGTAATGATAATAAATTTTACTATCGTACTCCGATATAATGATGCAATACATGTATAGCATATAGTACGTTTTATCATATTTACCAACGATGCGCCGCAATTGTTATTATACATAATCGCCAGTAAAAGCTACAATTTTTTATTAGTTATTATATTTACCAATGATTCTTGGGTACTGTGCATAATCACCGGTAAAAGTGATAAATTTAGGGCAATTTATCAAACTCACCAAGACGATTAGTAAAGTCCATAATAACCAGTCATTATATATAATAACCGCATAAATAAAATTTATCGTAACATATATGTTTATTTATCTCATATTCAGATACACTTGTTTAATTTTACAATTTCAAAGGCTAAATAAATAATTTGTTGACTGACCTGAAACTTTATGTTTTCTCCGTGCATTTTAATTTCTGAATTCTCGGTGGGTAGGGTCATAGAGCAGAGAATTTGACCAAACGTCGACCAATCGATCAGTTGCTCTTCCATCATCAACACACGAGCATAAAACAAATTAAATGAAAACACGAAAAAAATTTAAGTAAATCAAAACGCCAACAAAAAACAAAATTGATCAAAACGCGAACAAAGCAAAAAGTACGAGGAAAACAAATATGGCGTCTTCACATGCCATCACATGACTGACGAAAATCTGAACGATTTGATGTTTTTTTGTAACACGTAATAAGGCGTGTTACGTCGGATTTCATAATCCGACACATTCACACGTCGCGTCAGCGCAGTGTGAACGTACCTACAGAAGACTCATTGGTGGAACTCTATATCACACGCATTAACGTGTGGTAACACGCCACGTCAGTGTAGTGTGTATCCACCTTTAGTCGTTTTGTTTTATTCTCCAGAAAGTACTGCGTCTAATTATTTGTTGTTATAATTTCTAATTTGATGGCATTCAGCATACAAGAATATTGTGACATGCACCTTATGCCACGGATCAGCCTTGCAAGCAAGGTTATACAGAAGTAGTCTTGGGGGCGCTTGACCTCCGGAAGTACCTATTTCCGCCGCTAGATGGCGCCACCGGAAATGTTTTCGATTTTTCGCACGTTTTTGACCGACTTCCTTTTTAGCCGGATTTCGCACCAGATTACCTGTCCGATATATTTTCAGGATCTCGCACCAGACTACCTGTCGACCGTATTTATTTTCAAAATGGCAGTTGGTCTTATTTATTTGGAAAAAAACTATTTCAGTACCCTATCGGGATTCGAATCCATGACAACTGATAAAGTCTTTCGTTTTCCAGGATAGTGTGCTAACTACTGAACCAAATAGACTTGCTAGAGAAATGCCTTATGAAATAAGTATATAAAAATAATAAAACGTAGAACGTTTAAGCAAGTGAGTTAAAAAACGTCGCTCCTAATTTTGATGTGCCTATGATCGACGATTGTCCACGGAGTTATTGGTGAAAAGGGCGGATATTGGGAACCATATCTACTGTTTTTCAATTATTTTCCACAAACCTTTTTTGAATAAATTTTTAAAAATTTTCTCAAGATGGTCGATCACGTGACCCACGTTGATGACGATACTAGATGGCAGCACTACCGATATTTAACTCCCGTGAAAATCATTCACTATGTCGTTATATAAAAAATTTTATCAAATGTCTCGATTTTCTCTTTGGACATGAAGTTGTATTAGAAACGAATTTAAAAAGAGAAAAAATTAAGTCGCCAAATTACGGCAAAAATGTCAATTTTGGCACTAAACTAACCAAGATTTTTCTCTAGCTGTTTTCAATCCTCAAGTTTGAAAAGATATAGTTCGTTTGTGGTTGATGATGATGATGCTAATTAACCCCTAGTGTTCAAATTATGCTCCTTCGAGAAGAACCTTTTTATAAAAAAAAAATATCCAAATTAATCAAACATGATCCAAAAAAACACGCTCACTTTCCAAGCGTTATTATTTTTACCCATCGTCTTTGGATCTTTAAGAGATTAGATACCAAAAATATGCACAAAAAAAAAACACACAGAAGTTTTCATTGTCAACATTTCTATATTTCCTTCCATAACGAAACGAGATTTGTAACTACACCCTTTATTCTTTAGACATCACTTCTTATACCACATAAATAAGAAAGATATTGTGTCTTCCCGCACTTTATTATTTTATTTCTATTTTAGTTTTTCATTATGTCACTCTATTCATGGCTTTTATTTTATTTTTTATTCACTTCAAACACTTAAAAATTATTTATTTCACTTGTTTTAGTTCACTTTATTTCCATTGATATTATTTTTTTTTAATTCAAGCCTTTCCAACTTATTCTATATTTTACTTTTATTAATTATTCAAACTTTTATTCAAAAATTTTAATTTTTCTTTATTTTATCTATTTGATTTCTATTATCTTAGTGTCATCAAATTATTTTCATTTCGTTTATTTTTCAATCATTCAAAATTTTATTTTTTAATGTTTCATCGTTTATCTATTTGATTTTTATTATCTTTGTGTCAACATTTTATTTTCTTTATGTTTTTATCGTTACTATTCATCTATATATCGTTTTTTCATTATCTTTGTTATTTTATTTGTATTATATATGTAATCATTCGATTTTTATTTACTTAAAATTGTTTATTTTGTCGTTTGAAGATTTTACATTTCTTAAATAATATATATGTATATATTTTTAATTAAAATGCCATGTGAATAAATTTCACGCGTAGTTCAAAAAATGAGACAGACTACAAGTTTATTCAGTTCAAATATTTATTCATATCAAGATATCGATCGCATGCTCGATGAGTTTATACATTTGTCTGGAATTTAAATTAATTCCTTTTATCGTCGGTGTATTATTGACAAAAACACGAATGTCATAAATTGTATTACATTTCGTGAAAAAACCACCATCACCAAGAGGTTGGGAACGAGAACAGTTTCCTCTAAATTTGAAGCCGGAGTCGTCGTACACATTCAATGCAAGGCTAGATAAAGTGATAATCACGGACACAACGATGATCCCGATCAAGGCTTTCCCGGTCTCTTCACGGCTAAAAAATTTTCTCTGGGCCGTCACAGCGCTATCCTTTGGCACGTCTTGCATAACTCTGTACTTATCACGATCTCCACTGGAAGTGACAAATGCTAGCGGGATTTCAGCAATTAATATGCTTCGTTATGAAAAATCGACGTGGTCTTTCTAGTGTTAAACTGTATTTACGTTGAATTGGGTGTGAAAACCGTGTCTCTGACATGTCTCAATAAATAAAATTTTCATAACTTAAGAAAATATTCATTTCCTGCCGTTTTATGAAATATCAATGTTTCTTGCATTTCTGCTGAAAATATTTCTAATGTTTATCAATCCGGGAGGTTACTTCGGCTTACGTACTATAAAATATTATATATGTATGTTTATTCGAGTTTTTTTTCATGAATTTTATGTTCCTTAGCAGACATTGTTACCACGAGAGGCATGTTTTTTCGAATAGTGATGAGAATAAGAAAAGGCTAAAAATAAACTACGGTATCCGTTATGATGGGTGTCAACTAAAGAGTGGACACGACATTTTAACTTTTATTCTTTCTCACACCAATTTTCTCAGAAGCATGTGTGTATTCAATAAAATAATAATACTTATAGTTATTTATCCCTTTTTTTTTATAAAAGTATTATTATTTTATTGAATACACACATGCTTCTGAGAAAATTGGTGACCACCACTAGAAAGACCACGTCGATTTTTCATTAGGAGCGACGTTTTTTAACTCACTTGCTTAAACGTTCTACGTTTTATTATTTTTATATACTTATTTCATAAGGCATTTCTCTAGCAAGTCTATTTGGTTCAGTAGTTAGCACACTATCCTGGAAAACGAAAGACTTTATCAGTTGTCATGGATTCGAATCCCGATAGGGTACTGAAATAGTTTTTTTCCAAATAAATAAGACCAACTGCCATTTTGAAAATAAATACGGTCGACAGGTAGTCTGGTGCGAGATCCTGAAAATATATCGGACAGGTAATCTGGTGCGAAATCCGGCTAAAAAGGAAGTCGGTCAAAAACGTGCGAAAAATCGAAAACATTTCCGGTGGCGCCATTTAGCGGCGGAAATGGACACTTCCGGCGGTCCAGCGCCCCCAAGACTACTTACAGTCAACGGTATCCAACACGAAAGCACCAAGACCATAAAGTTATTTTGCGACTGGACCGCCGATTGCGCGAGTCAGGGTGTGTATTACCGCAATCAAACGTAGACGATGGGCCAGTATCTTCCGTAAGAACACCGGCTTTCGAAGATAACGGGTTGTCGTTGGTTGAATCAGATCCAGCAGTCGAGCACGAGAATTAAATTCAAGTCACGTAACGGTATTAAACGTTTTGCACGATGAGTTTTTGCATTCGTATCATTACACATGGGTGCAAGCACTTTCATCAGAAGATTATCGGCGAAGGAAAGTATTATAAATAACGTTTCAAGAACTGGTTTAACATTAATAACTGATTATTTATTACGTTAAATGTGGAAATACATAATCTAAGCACTGACGTTTCACGTTGCACAAACAGCTTACTCGCTGGAGACACAAAAACGTTGTGTTATGTTTACAAAGGCACCGTTGCCACTATATGATAGCAAAATAACACCTTTAGGTTTTAGCCTTTTAAATGGCTAAGTATATTTATTACAATACTCCCCCAAAAAATATGAATTACATAGATGATTATATGAATGCAAAACAGAAGTTAAGGTTCATAAATCAAACGTGAAGGCTTTCTCCACTCACACAATGGATATCGACGAGTCAGTGGTACAGTACTTTTATCAGCAATATCATGGTTCACCGGATCACTTTTTGTTGCACAGTTCTTATCAAGAGCAGAAGAATTCACTCCACTGTCTTTGACATCTGACACAGGAATACAATTGTCACAGCTAGATGAAGATTCGCTGTCATCACTGGGATTTGGAAGTGATGAATGAGTGATGTTCTCATCAACAGGAACATGTGTAATAGATCTTTCACTTGAAATTGATTTCCTAGGAATAACACATTCACTACTATCAGTAGTCACTGGATTATAACCATGATCAGGGCGTAACTGATCAATGTGAGCAAGATATTTCTCACTAGCGATGTTAACAATCCATGTCTTGCTTCTCTTGGGTTCCACCAAAGTTCCCCGACTGCACTGATGATTCTTACTGGATCGAAAAAAAACTTTCTAACCAGGGTGAAAATACCTTTTTGCATTATGACTACGGTCATAATACATTTTCTGTGAATCTTGTTGTTTTTTTAACGTTGCTTGAACACTGGGATGTACAAGAGACAATGGTGTTCTGAGTTGTCTAGACAAAAACAATTCAGCGGGTGATACACCAGTTGTACAATGAGGTGTAGAACGATATGTCATCAGGAATTGAGAAATTTTGTTATTCAATGATCTATGATCATTTGGATCATTTTGCATTTTTGACAATGCATGCTTGAAAGTCTGTACTGACCTCTCTGCGAGTCCATTAGATTGAGGATGATATGGTGGTATCAGAGTATGAATAACTGCATTAGATTTTAAAAAAAATCTGAATTCCCTGAAACCAATTGAGGACCATTGTCGGAAACCAACTCTGACGGTAAACCGTATCTAGAAAATAAGTGTTGTAAAGCATCAATGGTACTAACAGAAGTAATAGAAGGCATTTGCATCACCTCCAACCATTTAGAGTGGCTATCAACAACCAAAAGATAATTCTTTTGATCTTTTTGAGCCAAGTCGATATGCACTCTATCCCATGGAAATTTGGACTATACCCACGGTTGAAGTGGGGTTCCTGGCAAAGCTTTACTTACTTTCTGACATGCAGAACAATGTTGAACAAGATTTTCGATTTGTTTGTCCAACTGTGGCCACCAAATATGACTTCTGGCAATAGCTTTCATCTTGGAAATTCCACAATGTGTATCATGCAGTAAATCTAATAAACGTGTTCTAAACTTTTCTGGGATAATCACACGCATTCCCCATAGAAGACAACCACAGTCCACGGACAACTGATCCCTTCGTATGAAAAATGGTTTTAAAGCCTCATTATCGAGTCTTTCAGGCCAACCAGACTATTCCCAAAATTGGGTCATTGCGAGTTGCCTTGGCAATATCTGAAATAGTTATCGGCAAATCTCACAATATGAAATCTTAAATACATCAGATTGTGCATCCATCTCAGATTCCACTGGAGCACGAGATAATCCATCAGCATTAGCATGATCAGAACCCTTTTTGTACTATAGAATACTTGAATGAAGATAACAACAAAGCCCACCTCTGCAGCCTAGCTGCTGCAATTACAGGGATACCTTTGTCTGGTGCAAAAATGCTTATTAAGGGGCGATGATCAGTTACCAATACAAAAGATTTACCAAACAAATACTGCTGAAATTTATTTTTTATAGAAAAAATGATTGCTCCTGCCTTTTTTTCAATTTGAGAATAATTTTGTTCAGCTTTAGTTAACAACTAGAGGCATATGCTATGGGATGTTCCTTATTGTCTATGACATGTGATAAAACAGCTCCTAAACCAAATGGAGAAGCATCACAAGATACTCGTAATGGCAATTTTTCATCATAATGGACAAGTACTGCATCTGATGATAGAATGTTTTTACATTTCTGAAAAGTTTCTTCACACTGAGACGACGATTTCCATGGTGTGTCCTTATGAAGCAATTTCATATAGAGAGCCCAATAGCATAGCAGAAGTTTTAATGAACTTCGAATAATAGTTCAAGAGACCTAAGAATGACTTGAGTTCAGTGACATTAGTGGGACCTTTCATTTGCTTAATGCACCTAATCTTTTCATCAGTAGGATGAATGCCTTGACTATCAATTATATGACCAAGAAATTCTACACTTTCTTGCAAAAAACTACATTTTGACAAATTAAGTTTGACATTATAATCAGAAAATCGTTGAAATACCTTCTCTAATGTTTTCAAATGTGCATCAATTGTATCACCAGAAATCAAAATATCATCTTGAAAACATATCACTGATTACAAACCCTGAAGTATCTTTTCAATTGATGATTGAAAAATTGCCGACGCACTATTTATGCCACACACCAATCTCGATGGGCGTACTAAACCTAGGTGAGTGTTGAGAAAGACATTCTTGAGAGCGTTTATCAAGTTCGATTTGTTGGTAAGCATGACTCAAATCCAACTTTGAAAAATACTTTCCACCGTTGAGAGTCGAAAATAAATCCTGCTGTGTAGGCAGTGGATACTGATTTTGATCAAGATACTTGTTCACAGTGACCTTAAAATCACCACAGAGTCGAACATCACCATTCTTTTTCGGCACGATCACAAGAGGTGTTGCCCAACTGGAATTCTTCACAAAATTCCAAACTCCACGTTGTACGGATTTGTGAATTTCTTCGGCAACTTTCACCTTCAATGAATAAGGCACAGGACGTGATTTGCAAAAAACTGGTTGAACATCCTCCTTCATTTTCAATGTTGCCTTGATATGTCTAATTGGTTCACAACTTTCCTCGAAAAGCTTGTAATATTTATCAGTCAGTCTCTTGGCAGGAACACCGGATTCATTCACGTTGCGTATGGAAAATTTTAGGCCAATTCAACTTGAAACATTTTATCCAGTCCCTTCCAAACAATACTGATCGATCGCCTTTGGCAATTACAGCACAGGACTTGGAAGTCTGGTTCTCATAAGTGACATCTACAATCACCTCTTCGGAAACATCGATAGGATTTTAATTGTAATCTTTAAGAAATACATTTGTAAACTTGGGAACAACATGAGGTAAATGTTTCTTCAGCCAACACTCGGAGATAATGGCTACATCTGCCGCAGTATCTAACTCCATTTCCAATTTTTTACTACAGATCTGTACGTTAACCAAGAAACGAGATTCTTTATTCAATTTATTAATTGAATTCACTGAAAATAAATTACACTCTTCAGTGTCCAATTTATCTGCAGTAGATACCATTTTAGCAGAGAAATTTTTCTGCTTTGACTTGCATACTGGAATAATATGTCCAATTTTATTGCAGGCATGGCACCTAGCATTTTTGTATTTACACTTTTCGGCAGTGTGTGACGCACCACATCGATAGCATTTCTGAGAACTTGTCTTATTACCATGAACACCTTTACTCCATCTTGGCTTATTTTGATGAAAAGTCGATTTTCGAGGTACATTCGATGAGAGTTCAGCCGCTGTAACCTTGATATTACTAGAGCCTTCTTCAGCGACTTCCATTGCTATAGCTATGTCAATGGCATCTGCAAGTTTCAAATTTTTTCTTGCCAGTAGACGTTTTTGAGTTGCCTCGCAGCGAATACCGCAAACGAATCTTTCCCGCAAAGCCTGGTCCAAAAAATCGCCAAAAACGCACGTTGATGCCAGCCATTTTAATTCCACCAAATACTCGGTGACGCTTTCACCCTCCTTTTGATTTCGTCGGTGAAACTTGAATCTTTCAGCGATGGTAATCAGTGCAGGACGAAAATGTTCTTGAAGCAATTTGACGAGCTCTTCATACTCACAGTCCTTGGGCAGACGCGGTGTTACGAAGCAATTTATATGTTTTTGCACCGAGCACGGAGATCAACACTGGCACGCGTTTTTCATCTTCCACTTCGTTAGCTAGCAAATACTGCTCGAGCCGTTCGATGTACAAGTCAAAATCTTCATTGGCATCATCGTAAATCGACAACTGACCAACCAGGCCTACTTTCGACATTGTAACTGTAGCGTAATCAGTTTCTTTTTCAGCGCATACAAGATTCGATTTATTTACCTTTACCGGAACACTTCCTCGTCGCCATTATTATAAATAATGTTTCAAGAACTGGTTTAACATTAATAACTGATTATTTATTACGTTAAATGTGGAGATACATAATCTAAGCACTGGCGTGAAAATGCACAAACAGCTTACTCACTGGAGACTCAAAAACGTTGTGTTATGTTTACAAAAGCACCGTTGCCACTATATGATAGCAAAATAACACCTTTAGGTTTTAGCCTTTTAAATGGCTAAGTATATTTATTACAGAAAGAATTCTGTCAATGACTGCTTCCACAGCATTCCAATGACAGCACTTTCCTAAACAGGATTCTATTATGGACTGAGGAAGCAACATTTACTCGTGAAGGTGTCTTCAACAGCCATAACAGCCACATATCTGGGATTTTTCAAATCCCCATGCAACACGTCCAAATGCTCATCAGGTTCGTTGGGGAATTAATGTTTGGTGCGGCATTATAAGCAACAATCTTCTGGGACCATATCTGCTTCCACAACGTCTGATTGCTGAAAACTACCTCGTTTTCTTGAGAGATTGCCTCCCAGACTTCTTTGACGACCTTCCCTTGGCTATCTTGCGAAATCTTTGGCTGCAGCATGATGGGGCACCGGCCCATTACGCATTGAATGTCCGCGAGTGGTTAAATCAAAAATACCCAAATTGGTGGATTGGCCGCGGTGGCCCAATACAGTGGCCTGCTAGATCCCCTGACCTAAACCCTTTAGATTTCTTTATGGGGCCATCTTAAAGCGCATGTGTATAGGCATACGCTTGACTCGCAAGAAGACCTCGTAGCCTTGCATGCGGTAGTGACAACAGTGACACCGTCCATGCTGGAACGGGTT
Organism: Pholcus phalangioides; assembly: GCF_987345545.1. Classification (NCBI taxonomy): domain Eukaryota; kingdom Metazoa; phylum Arthropoda; class Arachnida; order Araneae; family Pholcidae; genus Pholcus; species Pholcus phalangioides. The sequence goes on from NW_028301604.1 coordinate 33,274,068, forward strand.
CAGCTCTCCATCCCACGCCGTGCTTCTTCATGTATCTCAATAGACGGAGCACATTTTGAGCACTTTCTAGTGTAAGATGCAGTCTTCCTTTTAGCCACTGGTGGGTGAGTGATCATAGTGACGGACTCGCATCACGAGGTCCCGGGTTCAAACCCCACCGTCGCTACAGTGGTGCTCGGCTGTAGTTAGTTTTCTGTGGTTCCTAACTTAGAAGTGTGAATGCGAGCCGATCTCCCCGTTAAAAAGTCTCGCCACAGAGAGCAACAGGCCTACAATGTTACAAATATTCAATCATTATACTTCACTCACAATTTCAAGCATGGATGGCAGCACTGAAATATCAGACACAACACTAGCTACACACTCAGACTGTTAGGTACACTCAACTTTGTTTCTTTCGCAACAAGTTTGATTAAAAGTTTCTGATTGAATCGTTGTTATTATTTTACTGTTTTCACTAAGTCACAACTTCATCAAGCTACCATTTTTACATCCCTCGTTGAAGCTTTTCACAAGTTACAGTTTCGATGAAAGTTCAAAAAACCAAAAAAAAAAAAATACTGCCGTTTTATTGATCAACATTGTAAACAACAACGTAAAATAATGATTGCGCAGTAAACACGTACGCACTGTATGCACCTTCCCTCAGAAAATTAGACTTAATAGTGACGGTAAAATAATTGCACATTTTGGCAAAAAAGTGTTGATTTGGCTAAGAAAATTTTCAAACAGATCTCATTTGGCTAACATGGTACAAATCTTGCGATAAATTTGCCAATATAGAAGATGAAGCTAACACGTAAGTGATACGTAATAGCAAGGTTATAGTATCACACTACATGGAGAGAAAAGTGTCAATCGTGAAGTAAGAAGGCCGAACTTGGCTTCTAATGAGATTGAATCTTTCAGTTCATTTTTAAGAAGTGACAACCCGCTGCTGGCGGAGAAATGCACTTTGGTTCGGTGTTTGGCATATAATTGACCGTTAGAAAAATGACGAGTCACAAAATTTTAAAAGCTTATAACTCACTTAATATTCGTCCCATCGAAAAACGGAAAACACTTTTCTATATTAGTTTTTCAAAAGACATCACGTGTGAAATTATTGGGCGGTCGATAGTGACCACCCTGTATATACATGGAGCAAATATCAATTTCTCATCTTTAATATTGGTACTACACTGAAGAATCAAAAAAACTGGTACACCTGCCTAATATCATGTAGGGTCCCCGCGAGCCCGCAGAAATGCCGCAACACGACGTGGCATGGACTCGACTAACGTCTGAAGTAGTGCTGGAGGTAATTGACACCATGAATCCTGCAGGGCTGTCCATAAATCCGTAGGAGTAAGAGGGGGTGGAGATCTCTTCTGAACAGCACGTTGCAAGGCATCCCAGATATGTTCAATAATGTTCATGTCTGGGGATTTAGGTGGCCAGCGGAAGTGTCTAAAGTCAGAAGAGTGTTCCTGGAGCCACTTTGTAGCAATTCTGGACGTGTGGGGGTGTCGCATTGTCCTGCTGAAATTGTCCAAGTCCGTCGGAATGCACAATGGACATGAATGGGTGCAGGTGATCAGACAGGATGCTTACGTACCTGTCAGAGTCGTATCTAGACGTATCAGGGGTCCCATATCACGCCAACTGCACACGCCCCATACCATCACAGAGCCTCCACACGCTTGAACAGTCCCCTGTTGGCATGTAGGGTCCATGGATTCATGAGGTTGTCTCCATACCCGTACACGTCCATCAGCTCGAAGCAATTGGAACCGAGACTCGTCAGACCAGGCAACGTGTTTCCAGTCCTCAACAGTCCAATGTCGGTGTTGTCGGGCTCAGGCGAGGCGTAAAGCTTTGTGTCGTGCAGTCATCAAGGGTACACAAGTGGGCCTTCGGCTCCGAAAGCCCATATCGATGATGTTTCGTTGAATGATTCGCACGCTGACACTTGTTGATGGCCCAGCATTGAAATCTGCAGCAATTTGAGGAAGGGTTGCACGTCTGTCACGTTTAATGATTCTCGTCAGTCGTCGTTGGTCCCGTTCTTGCATGATCTTTTTCCGGCCGCAGCGATGTCGTAGATTTAATTTTTTTACCGGATTCCCGATATTCACGGTACACTCGTGAAATGGTCGTACGTGAAAATTCAAATTTCATCGCTACCTCGGAGATGCTATGTCCCATCTCTCGTGCGCCGAGTATAACACCACGTTCAAACTCACTTAAATCTCGATAACCTGCCATTGTAGCAGCAGTAACCATTTAACAACTATGCCAGACACTTGTTGTGTTATATAGGCGTTGCCGACCGCAGCGCCGTACTCTGATTGGTTCCATATCTCTTTATTTGCATACGCATGCCTGTACCAGTTTTTTTGGCTCTTCAGTTTATGATCAGTTAACTCTTTGGAGAGGGTAGATATTTTTCTAAAAATCACAGTAAAATATGTAAACAGGTGGGCAAACTATGTGACCACCCCCCAAAGACGAGTTATTATATTGATTTGATATATTTAATCTCACGAGGACATATTTTACGAAGTTCTCTCGCGACATCTTTAATCATCAACGTTACACACTTTCCAAGGGGGTCGCGACCAACACTTTGGGAACCACTGTATCAAGGTAATAGAGATGAAGAAAAAAAACTTTTCAAATAGTCGTATCTCAAGCGTGGCAAAATATTGTTTACTTCAGACCGGCCGTGCATATAATTATATTATGATAATTGTGACAAAAGTTCGTGCATGTTCATTTCATAGTTTTGTTCATTTCATAATACTGTACGTACATTGTAACATTTTACAGACCGAATTCAAATATTTTTTCATTGTTTTTACCCTTCTGATTTCCTCCTTATCCGCTTCGCTTACAAGCGATTGGCAAGAAATTCGGATTATCTCTGTTTAACGAATCAACGATAAATATGGTAACCTTGTCCTAACCTAACCTCACGTTCGAAAAAGAAAGGAAATAAAAACTATAAAAGTAAAAAAAACAAATGAAAGGAAAACAGAGTATGATACAAATACAAATACAACGCCACAACAGGCAAATTGCCCAACGAGGTGGCTGACTTAAGAACATCATGGATCCCCGAGCCCCTACCTACTACTGCTACACCACACATGCATCCCCCCCCCCGCGGAACCCCCCAACGAATCGATACATGCGGGAATGTGCGTGTACGTGTAGTGCAACCTGACGTAAAGTTTCTTTCTGTGTAATGCTTGTTATGTGTAGTGCTGTCATCTGCACCCAGTTTTACAAACTATGAGTGAAGTGTTATGGTTGAATGATTTACCGTTGTAGGACTGTTACTCTCTGTGGCGAGATTTTTTAACGGGGAGATCGGCTCGCATTTGCGCCTTGAAGTTGGGAACCACAGAAAACCAACTTCAGCCGACCACCACTGTGGGGTTCGAACCCGGATCCTCGCATCACGAGTCCGGCACTATAACCACTCGACCACCACAGCGGCAAGAGATATACATATAAGATATACAATAAGTATAAGAGATATACATATATATACACTGCTCAAAACAATTAGGGGAGCAAGCAAAAAAGTGAAGAAAACCGTGCGAGACAGCCACGTATTGGCATAGAATGGATAGTACACGCGTATCAATGCGCAATACAGAAAAAAGACGTAAAAAAATTTGGAATAAGCTTTAATTCTTTGAAAATATGGAAAAAACATGAAAAGATGATTTAGGGCAACAATTTGGTTGCATGTAAACGATAAAAAAAAGTGCTGTTTAGACATGATGCATGAGTTTTAATAGGGCGTGTGGTCTCCTCGAACAGCTAAGACTGCTGCACACCTGTTTGCTATGGATGCGATGAGGTTATCGATCAGACTTTGGGGAATACTGTTCCACTCCTCAAGAAGTGCAATCTGCAAGTCTCGGACAGTAACAGGCGGCCTTGGTCGCGCAGCAATGCGTCGTCCGAGCATGTTTGCTCGATTGGATTCAGGTCAGGAGAGCACGCTGGCCATTCCATACGCTGTATTGTTTCAGCTTCAAACATGTTCTCCACCAGACAAGCTCTATGCGGTCGGGCATTATCATCCTGGAAAACAAAGGAATCTCCAATGGCTCCAGCGTAAGGGATGACATGAGGTCGCAGTATCTCGTCTGCATACCTTCGGGCCGTCAAAGTGCCATTCCGAATGATATGCAGGTCCGTACGTCCGCCTATGCTGATTCCACCCCATACCATCCAACCAGCTCGTCTGTATTGTGACCTTTCACGAACGAATGCGGGGTTATTTCGAGTGCCCCTGTCCCTCCATACCAGAACACGTCGGGTGTCACGCTCCAGACTGAATCGGGACTCGTCTGTAAACAGCACTTGGCTCCAATCATGTTGCTCCCAATCTCGATGTTCAGCAGCCCATCTTCTTCAGGCCGCACGGTGGCGTGGGGTCAACGGAATGCAGACCATTGGCTACGTGCATAGAGCCCTCCCTCATGAAGCCGATTACGTACTTTTTGGCTGGACACCCTTCGTCCTGTTACCAAGAGCAACCGTCTTTTCAGCTGCGTAGCATTCCCTGTTCTGTTTCGACGGGCTGTTAACCGTATATACCGGTCATCAGTTGCTGTAGTGGCGCGTGGCCGACCTTGCCCTGGTCAACGTCTAACATTTCCTGTTTCTTGGAATCGATTCCACAGCCTTGCAACAACACTTCTGGCGACTCCAACAGCGTCCGCGACACTACGTTGTGTTTGCCCGGATTCCAGTCTGCCTATAACACGCCATGCCATGGATTCCGGTAAATCACGTTGTTGAGACATCCTCAAGTCACCTTGTCTCAAAAAAAAATACTGCGCAATCGAATTTCACAGTTACGGCAGTAAAACAGACGTTTCTGCAACATCCCGATTTCTGCCCTTATCTCCTTTTTCTGGTTTTTGACGTCATGAACTTTGATTTGCATATGAAGTTTTCTTCTTCCGTTTCCTGCTAGGCTTTAAATTATGGATGATTCATTTTATGTTACTTATCGGTATACATCTTTGCGTAATTTTGTTAAAACCATGTGCTCCCCTAATTGTTTTGAGCAGTGTATAATGTTACGGTAAAAAAGCCCGAAGAGAGTAACCAAGTCGAGTTGGTAAAAGCAACACGCCTGTAAACGTATACATTTCGGGCTCTTACCAAGTACTTCGGTAAATGCTGGCATTTAGCAAATTTCATGAAAATTAGTAAAAATGCGAATTTTCTAATTTTAATCAATTAGACGCACAACGATCCTGACGCTAATTAAGTTCATAATTAATTAACTAAATAGTCATTCAAATTCGTGAAAGTTAGTAAAATTGCGAATTTTCTAATTTTCATAAACTTGAAAGTTTCTCATTTATTAATCACAACGATCCTGATGCTAATTAAAATCATAATTAACTAATCAGTCATTCATATTCGCGAAAATAAGTAAAAATGCGATTTCTCTAATTTTCATAAATCTGAAAGCTTCTCATTTATTAATTACAACAACCCTGATGCTAATTAAAATCATAATTAACTAATCAGTCATTCAAATCCGTGAAAATTAGTTAAATATCGAATTTTCTCATTTTTATAAATTCGAATGCTTGTCGTTTATTAATCACAACATGGACGGAGATACAGGAGGGCATGGGGGAGGGGGCATTGCCCCCATCGTCAAAGGTGAAGTCGACTGATCTAATGTGTATATGTATGCATGAATTGACATCATCATCATCGCGCCCCCCCCCCCGACAATATTAACCATGACCCCCCTGACTTCTAAGTCTATCTCCGCGTATGAATCACAACGATCCTGATGCTCGTTAAGATCACAATTAATAAAGACACGACAGGTCCTGCAAATGTACCCAATCCAGCATCAAAAACCTCTCTGTATTTTTGAATTATAAAATCCACAGGATTAGATTCAATTTTTTTAACTCCACCCAAAGGGTCAAACCATGAGAAACCCAAAATATTTGTGCATTTGCATTTTGAAATTAGCAGTTGTAATCTGACTCTCTTGTTCCCAAATTGTACTTCTACTATGCATGAACCTAGAAGTAAAATTAAATTTCCTTGAAAATCCCGCAATTTCACAAAAGTGTCTCTAATCTTAGGTTTGCAGCAACCAAACAAAGTTTCAAAAGTTTCTTCAGAAATTATAGAATAATAAGATCCAGAATCAATCTCCATTTTTAATGCATGGTTGTTCAATAAAACCTCGATAGCTTGTTTGAAACCAGAAAAGTTAACTACAGAATTCGAATATTAATTTTCGGTTTTAATTTTATGTGTGTATGGTTTATTTTTCTGAATACCCTTGGCCTGGCATTGCAGTTTGTATATGCCCTTTCTTGCCACAGTGCCCGCAAGTCGCTGATTTAAAACGACAATTAGAACGATCATGTCGTCCACCACAACCAAAACATACGTAACTGTTATTAGAAAAGTCATCCTTTGAAACATTTTTTTGTTGCGAATTAAATTTCTTTTTACTTTTAACTTGATCAACGAAATCAGAAGTTCCTGAATTAGAAACTTGAGAATTTTGAAAATGAATTTGTTTTGATTGTGAAAACGCAGTTTCAGCTGCAAGGCACTTGGCAACAGCATCGTCAAAATTCAATTTTGGCTCTGACAGTAACTTCCGTTGAGTTCCTTCATCTCGTAATCCACATACCAACTGATCGCGCAATCGTTCAGCAAGAGTAGCACCAAAATTACAATTTTCAGTTAATTTTCTTAATTCGGAAACGTAAGAATTTACGGACTCATTGAGGACTTGAAATTGAAATCTGCAATAAATTTCAGAGGGTTTTGGGCAGAAATGATTCTTCAGTAGTTCGAGTATATTATCAAAACTCACATCAGAAATCTGCTGAGGCGACACAAGGGAACGCAAAATCCCTAGCGTTTTTATTCCGCACACAGCCAAAAGAACAGGGGGTCTATTACGCTCATGTCGTTATGTCCGCGTTTCAAACGTGTTTGGGGTTTGCGGTGCATTGTGGGATAGATTTTTCTCACATCGACATCGCTACGTAAAACGTTAACTAACGAGAACCGGAGACCACTCGTTATGTTCGCGTTACGGAAGTAAACATGGCCGCTCGCGCGTACATTTTTCGATGGTGAGAGCAACGGAGACAAATTAGTTAGAATTGAAAATTATTCATTCATTATTAATTTATCAAGTTGTTCATTATAATGAATAATAATTCTCTGAATTACGTTCCTTAATTTAGTAACATGATTCAGAGACAGCATTATCGTTTAAAATGTTATCTGTACACATACTGATTGGAAAAAATTATTCATAGTGGTAAATCGTTATAAATTATTATACTCGGTACAAAGATAAATCACTCTACACAACGTTATTATTTTTTTTTAATCTTGTATGGAAATGCCTTTATTCTAATCTTAAACTCATCTTTAATATAAGAATATTATTTAACTGGTAAATCTCTCTATCGCGATGTTTTCAAGACATTTTGAAATTCGCTCAATATTTTTTTTACATCTCGTTCAAAATTGACGTCAATATATATTTAAACGTCTCCAGACTTTCCCCTTCTTAATTCGTTTAATCACATTGATATTTTGTAATATCAATTAAGTGTTGCTACTTTCTGTGCAGTACACAGAAGCGTAATGCAGTAAACACCATTACACACACACTATACTCTGCGCACACTCTAAAAAAATCAAAGTAAATTTTATTAATCAACAAATAAATTTTTTCTAATCCTTGAGTGCATTTTCTGATCGGAGTATAAAAAAGATGTCAACAACAGTGTAGATTTGGTGGCACTTCATTTTCATGTGTGAAACAAAGAAACCAATTTTCTAATTAATGATGTAAATAAAAGGTTACTTGTTCTTGATTTTGACTTAATATCAAGACGGTAGATAAATGTGTTAAAAACATGGTAATATATGATGATGATATTTTTGATAGTCGTTTTGGAAATTCATAACATCATTGAACTTCAATAGAGAATCATTTTTTAAACGTAATAATTTAGAAAATTTCCCCGCGCCAGTATCATGTGCGTGCATAGCCTACCTTTTTCTCAAATATTTGATGAAAATAAAAATAACCCGGATGAATTTAAAAAAAATGCAGCTTAGAAAATTAGGGACAACCAACACACACTAACGCGCACAAATAAATAAAATAATAATAACGCACGTGCTGCAGCACTCGTTGATAGTGATGATGATTATCAGCAGCGGAGAAAATTATCCGATTGGTCCATCCCTTTCGGAGCTAACGCAACTCTCGGACCAGGGAGTTTTTCGTAAAATAGATAACGACATACCGCGAGTTGCTGAGAAAAATCAAGTTTTTGACGATGGTGGCTGAGATTTGCGTTATGAGGCTCGTTGAGAATTTGCGTTAAGGGCGTGACGTCAGTAACGACCTCGTTGTATAACGACGTGAGCGTAATAGACCCCCAGCCCTTTTCTCTTCCGGAAGCGTTATCGCATTTGCTTCCAAGAAAAAAGTAAGCTGTTGTATATACGGGGTGATTATAAAAAAACTATCCCGACATATGGGCCCCTAACTATCATACCATTCACAGAAACTGAATGAAATTTTGGCATAAGGTATTTTGAGGTATGCGCTCAAGAATGATATGGAAAACAACAGTGTCACTCTAACAGTGACAAATGGCAACACCAAGTTTTTTGTATTGGAATGTGATCTCCATACTGAAAAACACTAAATAGCGTTGGAATGGCACCTGTAGCACGAAAATCCCCGGAGCTAGGCAAGGAAAAAGTAAAAAGGACTTTGCCGTGCACCAGAGCATTAATGTTCGTTTCATTCGTCACACCGTTTCTTCGGCTGAGATCCCAGCCTGATTAGTCCTCCACAAGGTCATGTGGAAAATTTGTGAAACACAATAAAATGCTTTATTTTATGCTGCTTCTCTGTCCTTATTGGTTGTCCTCACTTTTAGCCTATCTACCGCCGGTGATTTTCATGCTACAGTTGCCGTTCGAACGCTATTTAGGGTTTTTCACAATGTAGATCACATTCCAATACAAAAAACTTGATGTTGCCATTTGATATTTTCGAAATTTTCTCACTGTAACCGTAACTGTTAGAGTGACACTGTTGTTTTCCATATCATTCTTGAGCGCATACATCAAAATACCTTATGCCAAAATTTCATTCAGTTTCTGCGAATGGTATGATAGTTAGGGGCCCATATGTCGGGATAGTTTTTTTATAATCACCCTGTATAAATCCCAGGATCGCGAATTTGAGGTATCGAACTTAGGCATAGACCCAATTGTTGCCATGTTAGAATTTTATAAACATCAATATAGATAGATACCAGTGCCACGAAACTCGAGCGTGATAAGGAAAAGCAATGTCGAAATAAACATACCAGCTCTCATCAGGCATCAATTTGGTAAACATCCCATAGTTCGTCGCCAGTTTTATGTTTCATTAGGCCCCTTTTACACGAAGCGGATGCGGACGCGGGTCCGGAAGAAGTTTTGACAATTGGAATATACTGCGCCTTTCAGACGAGCCGAAAAATCTCCGCACCTAGGATATGTTCATGCGGGTCCGGACGTCGTCCGCATGTGTCAAAACCTAACTGCGGGCTCCGCATCCGCACATAGAAGTTTTGACAATAGGTTTATTCGGAGCTATTCAGACGATGCGGATGCGGAGCAAATTCGTCCGCATCTTTGGCTACTTTTTGAAGGTGGTTTTTCACGGAATTTTTTTAATTATTTGCCATAAATACCCTTAAAAACACCATATGATGGTCCCTTCTCATTAATATAATGTAACTACATACGTCTATCCCTCCGTTTCCTTCTGAGATGGAGATATAGCAACTTCAACTGCCTTTTGTCCATATTTCACAATTTTATACAATAAAACCTGCCAACAATGGCCACTGACGGGATCAAAATTATAAGCGTTCTGTTCATTACGAATATTTAATTGACTACATACTTTAATAACTTTTAAATTTAATTAAAAAATTTTAATTTTTTCTTTTTAAATTTTTAAAATTATTTAAAAATATAAATAGCTGAAATATTATTTTAAATATTTGTTATTTTTTTAAATTTTTAATCTGTTAATTTTTTTAAACTTTAAAAAAAATACTTTTATTAAACTTTAAAAAAAATACTTTTATTAAACTTTAAAAAAAATACTTTTATTAAACTTTAAAAAAAATACTTTTATTAAACTTTAAAAAAAATACTTTTATTAAACAACGTTATCCACGTACGGTGTTCAGTCAGGGCCGGATTAAGTCGTTTGAAGACCCTAGCACTTGAATATTTTTGGTGGTTCCCCCCGACACCTACAAGTTTATTTTACTCGATATTCAGTCTATAAACTTAAAAAAATGAAATTTTATATTTTAGAAGTGAGACTAATCTAAGGATGGGATTTCACTCTAAAAGGTTTATGAAAGTTATTTTATAAAACTTGAAAAATGTAACCAATAAACACATCTGTTAAGAACTTAACTGATCCGCCTATTGGTTGCATTTTTCAAGTTTTATAAACGAACTTTTATAGTGTAATCCCGGCCTAAGACAGAATTGTGATGTGAATATTTCTAAGCACAGGCATTTTGAAAGTCTCTACCCCTCCCCTTTTTTACTACTTGCAAATTCTTTGATATCTCCTGAATTTTTTTTCTTTTTTTTGGAACATCGAATGTTTTGGATGTTTTTGGAGAAAATTTTTCTTCCATATTTTTCCGAAAAGACGGATTTTTTTTTTCAAAATATTTTGAAAATATTTGAAGACATTTTCTCCCATCGACTACTTGTGAGGATCGGAATGAAGACATCTTTATTCCCATATTCTATATGGCTCTGGATTAAACCACCAAAGAATGCCTCTAGGCTGCCTATGGGCACTGAATCAGGGGTGAAGGAGAAAAATAATTACAAAAATTGCGAAAAAACAGTTTTTATGCACGAATTTCGAACTAAAGATGCGGGCGATTCGTCCGCATCTTCAATGCTCGTTTGAAAGGGTATGCGGACGCGGGTCCGCATCCGAGACTTTCAAAATGCCTGTGATTAGAAATATTCACATCACAATTTTGTCTTGGGCCGGGATTACACTATAAAAGTTCGTTTATAAAACTTGAAAAATGCCACCAATAGGCGGATCAGTTAAGTTCTCTCGAATGTAACAGATGCGTTTATTGGTTACATTTTTCAAGTTTTATAAAATAACTTTCATAAACCTTTTAGAGTGAAATCCCATCCTTAGATTAGTCTCACTTCTAAAATATAAAATTTCATTTTTTTTAAGTTTATAGACTGAATATCGAGTAAAATAAACTTGTAGGTATCGGGGGAACCACCAAAAATATTCAAGTGCTAGGGTCTTCAAACGACTTAATCCGGCCCTGAGTGAACACCGTACGTGGATAACGTTGTTTAATAAAAGTATTTTTTTTAAAGTTTAAAAAAATTAAAAGATTAAAAAATTTTAAAAATAACAAATATTTAAAATATTTATATTTTTTAAATAATTTTTAATATTTAAAAAGAAAAAAATTAAAATTTTTAAATTAAATTCAAAAGTTATTAAAGTATTTAGTCAATTAAATATTCGTAATGAACAGAACGACTTATAATTTTGGTACCGTCAGTGGCCATTGTTGGCAGGTTTTATTGTATAAAATTGTGAAATATGGACAAAAGGCAGTTAAAGTTGCTATATCTCCACCTCAGAAGGAAACGGAGGGATAGACGTATGTAGGTACATTATATTAATGAGCAGGGACCATAATATGGTGTTTTTAAGGGTATTTATGGCAAATAATTAAAAAAATTCCGTGAAAAATCACCTTCAAAAAGTAGCCAAAGATTCGGACGAATTCGCTCCGCATCGTCTGAATAGCTCCGAATAAACCTATTGTCAAAACTTCTATGTGCGGATGCGGAGCCCGCACTTAGGTTTTGACACATGCGGACGACGTCCGGACCCGCATGAACATTTCCTAGGTGCGAGATTTTTCGGCTCGTCTGAAAGGCGCAGTATATTCCAATTGTTAAAACTTCTTCTGGATCCGCGTCCGCATCCGCATCCGCTCCGTGTGAAAGGGGCCTTACTCGCTGAAACATTCGTCCGAGTGGAAGACGATAGAAGACGAAGTGAACTCTTTGAAGTATTACATTTAATACACAACACATGATAAAGGAAGAAGCACGAAAGAAATAGATGTTAACGCGTTGGCTACATGATTGCGAATGCTCGAGAGAGTGAGAGACACAGAAACAGAACGGACAGCAATCTTAAATCACTGGAACATTATAAACAAAGCACAAAATAAGGTCTATTAGATGCTGCCGTCTATATTAACGAAATAAATCACAGCACATCTGCTATAGATGGTGTTTGTCCAGCCCACATGATGGCTCAGAAACAGAGAGGCCACATGGAAAAAAATCTTCCAAAAATAGCTTGTCATGCAACTAGACATCAGTCATGTTGAATGCACATTTTAGCACATCAGAATGAATTCATAAAACAAAACAATAATTTACCGATTTGAAATCCGAATATTTATGCTGATAAGGAGTCATCATTGTTTACAAAAAATATTTGAACTCCTTTTTTTTTTCCTACAAATGAACATTTTTTTCACTCCGCCCATTTCCTCTGGAATAAATCGTTTGAAGGTGTACGCCCTAAAATTTATCACACTTATTGATTTAGCGTATAACATGGATTTAAATCCTCAACATAAATATTGCAACTGAAAATACAGTCGAATCCCGTTATAACGAACTCCAAGAGACTAGAGAAATCACTTCGTTATAACGAATTTTTGCTATAAAGAAATTCCAAGTTTTCGCATCGTTCCTATATAAAATTATCTGAGAGAATTAAAAAAGTGTTCGTTAAAACGAGATTTTCGCTATAACGATATTCGTTAAAACGGGAATCGACTGTAGTGTGAAATGCAAAATTTTTACTTTCACCTCTGAAAAAAACCTTACTTTAAAATTTTTCAAATGCACATTCATATGATGCAGGGAAAAAAATCAGAGCTCCAAGTAAGACATAACGGTTAAATAATAACCAGAAATTTGCCTGTAAAATATTTCCCTTATTAATTCGAAAATAATTCGGTGTCATAATAAAAAAAAACAAAGCATATTTCGGTTGAAAAAGAGAAACATAGTTAATAAAATCTAATTAACTATAAAGTATTGTAAAATAATTTTTAAATTGAATAATTTTTCATTTCCTGATTATACATGTTCAAACACATACTAAAATTCTAGCACACTAAACACACATAACTAAAATTATCCCTTGCGGGACAGAGCCACGTCCAGCTCTTGATACTAAAATTGTGTTGCTAAAGTTTACTCTAATTTTGCAATATAAGCTAGTGATTCCAAACATTTCTTAATATCTTTCGTGCTTTTATAATCAAGAAGAATGTTTGAAATGCGTTTGTTTAGTTTAACGTACCTTTTGTATCTTTTTTTGCCTTCTAAATCCACCTCTTCTCGAGGACCCAGGATAAGCATTCTGATCTTTGGATTTGGGTTACTCATTATGGAATGCATCAAAGATAATTTCAGTGGCACAATTTCATGTGGATACAGCCCCCTTATAACTTCGGTCGATTTATGGTAGAGAAGAAAAGAAGAAAGAGACAGAAAGAAAAACAGAAAAAGAAAGACGACGAAGGACCTTTGTTTTCGCAAGTGCTTGAATGGACTGTGCGGATTTGTCCCCAAACTCCCCATTCCCCATGTGCGGAAATGCACCGTGTGGAATTGTCTATACACCAAGAATTTTCTCTTTTTTTTGTCATTTGTTATTGTTTTGAGAATACCATTAAAAGAGGTAATTTTCATTTTATTAGATATATTGGTCTTCAATAAGCTTCTAGAGGGTGGGAAGTAATCTTCCCCGGAAAATTCACAATCTTAAGACAGTGATCCTAGTCATAAACCAATAGAAAGGGAAAACTATAGAATGGGGTAAATTCACTTCCCAAAAGAACATTTCATATAATGAAGTAAGTGGGAAGTATAGATCCCACTGCCCAAGAATGAGTTGAACATTCCTAATGATTTTTTCAAGGTCACTAGTCAAAAGAAAGTTATATAAAATCTATCACGAATATTATGTTCATTTCTACTTTGGAGATTTATATGAAAATATCTTCTTTTTATATATATATATATACTAGATGCAGAATTACGAGCTCAACTGTCAGTGATGAAAGACTGATGTCCATGCCGAAAATTGTGGAAATGTCAAATTTTCTTGATGTAAAAGAGAATATATTCACTAATCAGAGCCTCTAACACATTTTATGTATCAGAGCCGTTAATGCATTTTTTTTCTTTCTATGTTTTACTTTTTAAAATAAATACAAACATGTATTGTGTGTATATATTTGTTCTAGGTTAAATATTCTGTCAACCTTCCAGGGTTGCAGTCAATAATCGTTTGAGCTGCCAATATTCGATTCAGCGCATGAAACGTCTGTTTAATAAATTAAAATTTCGAATCCTGAATAAGATTTAAACGTTTGTTTAGGTTTGGATTGAGCTTTAAGCTCAGTTAAATGAGCTTTGCGTCAATTTAATAAGCTTTGTTTAGCAAAAACTGACCTGGTGTGACAAAATTAATCAGATGAAAAAGATGGGATATCCTTCGACACTGAAAGCGGACGAGCAGTTCTAACGAAAATTATACTGAAATGGGATAGAGCTAGACGGCTTTTTCCCAGCCCTGTATATCCAGGAAATGGATTTTTTCTGGATTATATGCCGTCATGAATTCAAAAAGAAAAGTAATCTGGTCTCCGCCGGGAGTCAAACCTAAGCCCTCTTGCATTCCGAGGAAGCCTACTACCATCTACACCACTCCACTAGGAACACGACCCTGCCTTCCTAATTTCTCGCACTGTGGCATGAGGTGCGGCAGTAGAGGCATTAGTAGCCTCTCTTAACTTCAGCAAATGGCCCCCAGGTGGGACGGTAGAGATAGACGGCTGTTTCTCAATATATCAAGAAAACAGATGTCTTCTGGATTTCATGCCTCACATCACAGTGCGTGAAATAAGGAAGACAGGGTCGTGTCTCCAGTCCCCAGTAGCACGACGATATCGTTAGGATATTGTACTGATACCGTTCCGACGTCGGAAAGAGGTCGGAAATATTTACGTGTCCGATATCGAACGATATAGTAAAAATGTATTCACTCAATATAAACTCCAAAATATCTTCTTTTTCCTTTAAAATAGTTTTTTACTCTCATTTCGTTTCAAAGGAGAATATATTGTACGATAATTAGACCATTTTGAAGTAATCCAAATTTATCTATCTCGACTATGACTGACAATCGTTCTATGCAAGTGTAGTGTCGCAAGGCCGTGGGTCGCAAACATATTAAATATTTAGAGAAAAATGCATATCCACAAATAAAAATTCTGACGCGTTCTCTGTGCCGCAATATTTATTTACTACTTGTTTAATTAAATAGACACTTCTGATCATAGACAATTATTCCTTAACAAATATACACTGCTGGCCACCGTAAATGCAACACCCTGAAGGAAGCATGCAAATAATATGAAATTTACAACATGCATTAGCGGAAGTGAGATATGCAAATGATTAGAATTTCAGCGCAGACGCACATCACGCGCGCCAGTGGCGCCACTTCAAAGCGCTATTTAAGGCTTGGAGATTTGGACGATTTGAAGTACGGCAATTGTGTTTTTCTTGTGGTTTTTTCAAAAAAACGATCAATTATGCCTCGTAGGAAACAGCGATCATCTTTTGATCAAGTATCCGAGTTCGACAGAGGAAGGATAGTGGCCTACCGAGATTGTGGATTATCTTTCAGGGAAATCGGTAGTCGTGTTGGACGAAACCAAACAACTGTAATGCGGATATGTGATCGTTGGATGCAGGAGGGTACGGCGGACCGACGTGTTCGATCGCATCCACCTCAGTGCACCACTTCACGTGATGACAGGCGTATTGTGCGTATGGCAGTGACGGATCGCTCAGCCACATCACGAACCATAGCACAGCACATTCAGTGTGTACCGCATCATCCAGTGTCTGCGCGTACCATTCGACGCCGTTTACAGCAGAGTGGTCTGTCCGCAAGACGTCCATTGCTTCGTCTACCCTTGACACAGAATCACAGATCACAATCGCGTCTCCGCCGCCAATGGTGCGATGAAAGAAGGATGTGGACGGCACAATGGAATGAAATTGTCTTTACTGACAAGTCACGCTTCTGTCTGCAACACCACGATGGTCGGATTCGAGTCTGGAGACACCGTGGAGAGAGGATGCTGAACAGCTGTGCTATGCACCGCCACACTGGTCCTGCACCGGGTATTATGGTATGGGGCGGTATTGGATACCACTCTCGCACTCCTCTAGTACGCATTGCCGGTACTTTAAAAAGCCAGCGTACATCTCCGAGGTGTTGGAGCCAGTTGTCCTTCCTTACCTTCAGGGCTTGCCCACAGCCATATTTCAACAGGATAATGCGCGACCACACGTGGCACGCATTGTCCAAAGGTTCTTCGTCAATCGCCAGATTGAATTGCTTCCCTGGCCAGCTCGCTCTCCGGATCTTTCGCCGATAGAAAACATGTGGTCCATGGTTGCTCAACGATTGACCCAGATTACATCCCCAGCTGCCACACCAGATCAACTTTGGCAACGCGTGGAAGCTGCTTGGTCTGCTGTACCCCAAGAACACATCCAAAGTCTCTTTGAATCAATGCCGAGGCGTGTGGCAGCAGTGATCTCCAACAATGGCGGCTACTCTGGCTACTGATTTTGGCAGGAACCACACTTCACAGAAGTCTATAAATTTAATCATTTGATGCTTGGTCAACATGTTATCTACAAAATAAATATTGTTGCGATATCTCTTGTCTGTCTTGGTGTTGCAATTTGGGTGGCCAGCAGTGTAATTCATTTCTCATCTATATTATATATGCAGGGTGATTCAGAAAAAAATGGGAAAAACTTTAACAGGTGATAGTACACACCAATACAAACAATTGTCATCAAAGAATGCATGGTCTAACATGAAGTGCAAACGCGCTAGCGCATTTCGAAACGGCCACTCCACAAACACTAAAACGGCATTCCTGTTGAAATTTATCGGGAGAAAAAGAACACCGTGCATGCAAATGTAACCTGGGGAAGAAGAAACTGTATGCAAATCTGCGTCATAGTGCATCAGACCAGTAAGCAAGAAAGGATCCCGTTTCGTACAGCTGCCGATGCGAGCGTGCAAATGTTTTCTGATTGGGCAACCGCCTGTGGTGAAAACGCTCACCGTACATTCGTGCTGCCTCTGTGGTACTTCCGTTTGCAGATTCGTAAATGCAATGCATGTCTGCTTTTTCAGTGCCATTACCCCGTACGTTACAACTGTTAGAACGCGATTGCACACTGAAATAACTTCACAGGGCTGGCGTCTTTTTATTCAGTGTGACGCAGATTTTCATACGGTTTCTTCTTCTTCCCCAGATTATATTTGCATGATTGGTGTTCTTTATCTACCGATAAATTTCAACAGGAATGTCGTGTTAACGGTTGAAGAGCAGCCGTTTCGAAACACGCTAGCGCGTTTGCGTTAAGGGTTAGACCATGCATTCTCTGATGACAATCGTTTGTATTGGTGTGTACTATCACCTCTTAAAGTTTTTCCCATCTATTCTGAATCACCCTGTATTTTGTCAACATCCTATGGCACGCAGATGCAATCAATTGTTGGTAATAAAAATATTTAGCCACTCACCACCATGGTCTCCTTTAATCCATATTAAGCGCCAATAGTGCCCACGTCCTGAGAGGGCTTCGTGGTGCAACACCGAAGTTTTTCCAAGCCCCCTCATTTTTCAAAAATCTAGCCCCTTTTCAATCATTTCCCACTTAATTCCATGGTGGGAAATTGCCATATGGCGACATATAACTGGAGTTGGTGTGCAGTAAAGTACCCATTTTTTAAGCACCTTTAGCTCTTTAAAAAATTAAAGACGCATTGTCACAAAAGAATCCCAAACTGCCTAACACTTCAAATTACACCTTGTCAAACTGTATGTGTATGTGTATGTGTGTATATATATATTCCCGGGAAAAAAAAATATGTGAGTTTTCTCTCTCTCTCTCTCACGAGGCAGACTATACCACTGAGTAGTAGGTGCGAAGTAAGTAAAGTGGAGTAATTAAAAGCTGAGTATTTTTTTTCTTTTTTTGTCTCCAGTTACATATGTTCCCCCTACAACAAAGTATTAAAATTTCATTTCATTTTTTTAAACGTATATAAATGGGTGTTGTAGTTAATTTTTAATTGAAACAATTTATCAACACAGAAATTTTATTAGAGTGGATTTTTTAATTAGAAAAAATTGTCAATCAAAATGGCGAAAAATTTACACTTTATCTTTACTATACTGTTATATATAAACAGATAAAATCTTGTTTGGCAAAGTTAACTAGTTGTTTCTGTTGTGATCTGTGACGTCAAGTCTACATTTTGTATGCAAATTATGTATAATGCTATCGCGCATGTTTTGATCGTTGTATAAATACAAAAACTACTGATGTGCCGACACATTCCATCGGATGCGCCGATCAGCCTGCAACATGTAGTTTTAACGTAACATTTATTTATGTTGTATTAAACCGTTCGCGTTATTGCAAGCATGTTTCGTTCATCATTATTTCATCCAAGTCTTAAAAACTGGTCACGATTTCTCGAACTGCGCGGAAAGACTTGCTTTCGAGGGGCGTTCCCGATGCTCAGGTATGTTCATTCAAGTTAGTTTTTGGAAAAAAAAATTATTTGGCGGAAATTTTAATTTTAGTAATTGAATGTTGGATTCAGTTCTCGATCCCGTCTTTAAGGAAAAAGAATGCCTATTATTTGTTCAATTTCAGAATTCGATGTATCTGTCCCTGACTCGTAGGATTTGTATGCTGAACAATTTAATTACTACCTGGAAGCTAATGAAATCACAGATTATCAAAAATATCTTGCTACGTTGATCGCTATGTACGGGATTAAAACGGTCGGTATAATTCGATCACTTGTCGTACCAGCAACAATCGGTGAAAAAATCATATGCGGATATTTTAGAGGTCCTAAAAAACCATTTCAATCGGTGGTCGTCTGTGATTTACTCCCGTTTTCAATTTCACAGACGAATTCAAAATTAGTGTGAGGGATGTGACCCTTATGTAGCTGATTCAAGGTGACTAGCAGAGGCATGCGAATTCGGAGAAACCTTGTCGAAGAGGCACTAGCTGCGATATCAGCAGTTAACGACTTTACGATCAAGGACGTAATATTGTGTCCAAACACCAGTGGAATAAATTCATAAAGGTTCTGTTATCTTTCCTCTCTCATCACCGCGAAGCTTTGTTGCAACCCTACGAAAAAAAATTTCTTTTTACGTCCGTGATGTATCCTCCTCCTTCTACTATACACATCTAAGAGCGAAAGAGAACAGGTAGGCGAGGGTGAAAAGAGAAATCTTCTTAAGATTGGAGGAGATAAGATACGTACTTCTTTCATTTGTTTTTTCTTACCTTTTATAGTTTTTCTTTCCTTTCTTTTTCTAACGTGAGGTTAGGGTGAAAAAGCAGTATAAGCACCCTTCTTGGCACTGCTTTGCGCCATTGCCGTGTCTAATGTAACCCCGAGAAAGAGAAATAAAAAAGTTTTTTTCCCCCATCCTGAACGGCACAGCAATAATCCATTAGAAAGGGAAATAATCCTTAGGGCAGGCACATGCACGTGAAATTAAGGTCTGGACACACATATCCGCACCGTGCCCGACACGTGCGTCGGCCGAGTGTAGGTCACCACACGGTCAAAGAATAATTCTTTGCTAAACAATGCAGCACACATATCCGCACCGTCACCAACTAGTTTATTTTATATTTTTACGGTGACGGTGCGGGCTCGGGAGAGAGAGAGAGCGCAGATTTTTTTATAAAAGAGGAGAGAGCTCATTTATTTTATGTCGCTTCTCAATTTTCATCAATTGCTGAATTATTATTTCCATTTATTTCTTGATTTCAATCAATTTCTGCATTATTTCTTTTATTAATTCTGAATTTTCAATCAATTTCTGCATTATTTCTTTTATTAATTCTGAATTTTCAATAGTTCTGGAATTATTTCTTTCAATTATTTTTAATCCATCGATTTTAAAGTTTTCCTTAATTTTGGAAACGGTTTTTCACATTAGTTTAAAATTACCTCCATTAATTTTTGTGTTAATTCACATTTGTGTAGTTATTATTTTTTTTTGTACGGGGGTATTTCTTAGCGTTCGGGTATATTCAGTATGCCGATTCCCTCTTCCCACAAAATATATGAAATCTTGTTAAAGAGAGGGGGTGTCCTAAACATTTTTCGTGCCCCGAAATTGTTTGGACGCACCTGGCCCCGCTTCTGTGGTACTAGCGTAATATGTAGAAAACATATGGATAAACATTTTCACAACTTTGATGGGGAAAACAAAGTTTAAAATTATGTTTCACATAGCATATAACGAAATTTTGCCGGGAAGATTTTTGTTAAAATAATAATGTAAACTTGGAAAACTAACTGGGTTTAATTTCCGATGCTCTATAAATGAATCATTTTTTGGTTAATATTAACCAATATATATATATATATATATATATATATATATATATATATATATATATATATATATATATAGAAAACGGTTCGAAAATTTTTGGGTTTTTTCTTATGGGAAAATATGAGACATTTTAAATTTGGTACTCACATCAGATGCAACATGTTAAGCCATAAATGCTTAACCCATGTCCTGAGCTCCAAATGCGGCCCTCGGAAGCATTTGATGTGGCCCGTGACAACAAAAAACAAAACAAGGCTCTCGAGTGGTCTCAAGCACATTTCAAAATCACTTGAGCGACTAACGGCACACCTCCAGTTCACTTAAGTGGATCGTGATACATTTGCAGATTATCCTATTTGAGTGGTTAGTGGCACATTTCCAGATCTCTCGAGTGGCCCGCGGCACGCTTGCAGATCACTTAAGCGACACGTGCCACTTCTTTTTAGATAATTTTGGAGGATCGAGACTCATTTCTGGATAACTTAAGAAGCCCGCGAAATATTTCAAAACAATGAAGTGGCCACACCTTCCAAAAAGTCGAGCACCTTTGTGCTAAATATCTGACAAAGGTGTTTCAGCGACTGGGACTTTGGCAATGAGTGCTTTAAATTACTATCGAATACTGGTGAGGCTTTATCATTGAATCAAGCCCCGGCAAACTAAACACCCCAATTGTTATTGATTTTAATATCCATTTGCCATCTGCAGAGGAGCCAATTTTCAGTTTAGAAGATTCCGCGAACACACACACACACACACGGAGTAAAAGATATGCTCGCTCTTTCGTACAATATGCTCCTACTGAGCTGAGATACACTTCTCCGAGGTGTTATCGGAATTTGACACCACCTGCCCCTACAGATGATTATATTTATGATGGCCGTTGACTCTGAATAAAAAAAAAACGAGTGTGTAGGTGAGGAAGAGAGTAGCGCTCTCTCCCACAGATTGTTTTAATTTCTATATGACTTTTTTTTTTTCTCTCTCTCTCCACTTTTATCACTCCGTAAATAATCTCCTCTCTCCAAACTATAAACAAGAATGCATATAGTCAAACTAAGCAAATGGCCGTCTTTTTATTTCCAGCTGCATTTAAAGATCCTTTTTTGCGGGTTTGTCACATACAAAAAATCTATCGGAGATCAATCCAAAATAAAAACAAAATTAAAATTTCTATAAAAAACACATCCACACACACATATACAGACAGATAAGAAATGTATATACATGTATAGATGTATTTACAGAAATGTTTAGAACAATTAATTATTGTTAATTTACGCTAGGGTTATTATATCCAAATCACTCTTGTTAATTAATTTACTGAACATTTTGATTACACCGAACCGGCTGCGTTAAAGAGTTGAAGCAATCGACACAGCTTCGTAGTCAGCATACGGCAGCGACACGGGCAACACACGGAAAGGTGTGGTCTGAAGAGGAACGAGCCGAGCCACGGCCAACTGACGCCCGAGCTACGGTCCTGGCACGGTGCGGATATGTGTGTCCAGTCCTTTATCCTTAGCACACAAACACGTAACTCAAAATGCGCGTAATAAATCGAAATAATCCAACGGAATTGTACGGGCGGTAAATTCATACTACCGAATTTTAAAAATACATCACGACAATACGAAATTAAAATCGAAGTGGTTGAAGTTACTAGGCCTCGGCCCAACAGAAGCCATTTAACACCATCAAGAATTAAAAAAATCGGTGCTGAAACGCGACTGCGAGCAGAACATCCTGCAACAACGCGCGATGGAAGTGAAATGACACGTAATTCAGCAATGCATTAGCGCAGAAAACGTTTCGTCCAATCGCTAACAAGTGCATGCGAATATGCAAATCAGTGGCTGCACCTATAGACCGAACTTCGTTCGGCGCGGGCCTACGGCCCGCAAACGGCTTCGCTCCTCCGGCCATTAAAGAGGGCCCCTGCCCCCGGACTGTAATTATCAACTCTGTTTGCACCACAACCAGAAACATGGCAATATTATTAAGCAGGATACATGGCAAGAATATTTCATTAAGCAGGAATAAAGCCCTAGCAGACCGAGAAGACAGTAGAATCTAATTGATGCTGAAGGTAAACAAACGTTTACGAGGTGCCACAGTTGGCGACTTTCTGAAGGGGTCTAAACTGCATCCCACCCACTTTGGATGTGTTTTACGAAGAATGATGTTTTTGATATTTTACTTGAGTTTATGACATGATTTCTAAAAATCGGTTCATTGTATCATTACGAAATTTTAATGTGATATTTTGCTATATATTGGATGTTGTTAGGCCGATACATCAAATTATGTGTGTTGGCGGCTATTTTGTACGCCAATTGTAGCGAGCGTTTTTCTGTGACTGTATTACGAAATAAGTCGTTAACCAGGAAAGGAGACGAGCAGTAGGCTCTCCCTTTAAAAATAAAGTTAGTACTATAGGAGTACGTGTTTAAGTTCAATTGTGTGATTGAATCTCATTAATGCACAGTAGTAGCATTTTTAGGTTACATTTTTAACTGAGCTATTGAAAAGTTGGTCCGTCGAGAGCGATAGGGTAATTGAAAATGAATGCTAAATATAATCGTCAAAAAGGAACTGTAAAATCTAAAGTTACTCAACTAGAAAATTTTGCTAAGGACTTTGAGCCATCAGTGGATTCAAAACAATTACTTGATGTGAAATTGAACAATATCGCCGACATCAAAAAAATGTTGAAGCATTGAGGAAAATATTATACGCTCAACCAGAGACTATAGACATTAGCGTGTTCGACGAAGAGCTGCTGCACATAGATGAGCGACTAGAAACTCTGGAGGTAAGATTTCTTTTCTACCAAGAGTCGATGAAAAGTCATCATAAAGTTAATGTTGATGAGCGTAAAGAAATTTCACGTATAAAATTGCCAGAAATTCCTCTACCAGAATTTTCTGGCAAGTATGAGGAATTCAGTCAGTTCAAAAATCAATTTAAGTGTTTAATTGAAGGCAACGAACAATTAACTGACGTACATAAGCTGTATTATTTGCGAGCATCATTAAAAGGGGATGCAAAAAAGCTTGAAACAGCTGACGAAAGCTATGTTTCTTTGTTTGAGGCGTTAACAACTCGTTATGAAAACAAAAGAATAGTTGTTGACACTCATATTCAAGCTTTAATAAATTGCGCTAAAGTTCAACATGAGTCGGCTAAGGAATTGCGCAATCTAATTGACAATGTAAATAGAAATTTAAGAGAGTTGAAATCATTGAAATTTGAAAGAAATGATTTATCAGACACCATGTTACTGAATGTATTACTTCAGAAAATAGATAAAGAATCCAGAAAGGAATATGAGTTAACATTAACAACTACCGAGGTTCCTAAACTAGACAATTTTCTGGAATTCATTGAAAAAAGAAGTATAATGCTTGAAAGTGTCGGAAAAATAAATAGTCGTCAGCAGCAGCCTGACCGCAGAATACAACCGAAAGCAAAAACTTTCATGGTATATGATAGTGATAATATCAAAGAATATACAAGATCTTGTGTCTCTTGCAAAGGTTTTCATGCATTATTTAAATGTGTAAAATTTCAAAGAATGAGTGTTTCGCAAAGATATGAATTTGTGCGAAAGCATAATTTATGCTATTGTTGCTTAAAAATTGGCCATATTACGTCTCAGTGCTTATCAAAGGTCGTTTGCTCTATTTGCAATTTGAGACACAACACTCTCTTACATCGGGGAGAAACGGCGTCTGCAAAAAGCAATAAAGATGTCATCCAACGAAAAAGCGAAAGCGCTTCCCCCATACCCTCAGAGGGAGGAGCAGTAGGGGGCCAACAGCCAGATGTTCTTCATAGTCTGAGCAATGTGATAAACACAAATTCATCAGCACTTCTCAGTACTGTGAATGTTTACGTCTGCGATTCCCAAGGAAAAGAGACTCGAGTTAGGGCCATACTCGATAATGGTAGTCAAGTGAACATGATGACAACAAGCTGCGCCGAAGCCCTCGGGTTGAAGAAAGAAAATGTTTATGCCCCCGTTTGTGGCATTAATGGCTTGTCACATACCGTGAAAACCAAAACTACCGGGGTAGTCGCAAACAAAAGCGGCGAGTTCAAGAAAGAATTGGATTTTTTGATTGTATCCAAAATAACAGATTTCACCCCATCGTCTCCTCTTGATTTATCTGGCTTGAAGTTTCCCGAAGGAGTTGAACTTGCTGACCCACATTTTTCCAAGCCTGGGAAAATACAACTTTTGATCGGAGCAAAAATATTTTTTGAGGCATTGAAGAGCGGACAGCTGTATCTCAGCAACGAAGTGTTGCTTCAGAATTCTGTATTTGGGTACATAGTCTCCGGGACAATTTCTCACTCGTCATCTCAGCAATGCTGTTTTCTCTCGAGAGAAGTTGAGGCGTTAGATCAATCCATTAGGAAGTTTTGGGAAATTGAATCCGTGGAGGAGAAGCTACCCCTGAAAAGCAAAGAACTTTTTTTGCGAGGATCATTTTGTAAAAACCCATCGTAGAAATGAAAGAGGGGAATATATAGTTGATCTTCCGATGAAGGAAAATGTTGAACCTGGGGAATCCATGCAATTAGCTGAGCAAAGGCTGAATTGGCTGTGGAAAAAATTGGATAAAAATCCCCAAATGTCTGTTCTTTACAAAAATTTTATGGCCGAGTATGAGGACTTAGGTCACATGCAGGAGATGATGGAGGGACATGAGGATATAAAATATGTTATGCCTCACCATGGAGTCTACAAACCTGATAGCAGTACCACTAAATTAAGAGTAGTTTTCGACGCATCAGCCCCTTCTACCAATGGGTTATCACTTAACAACTGTTTGTTAAATGGGGGTGTGGTCCAAGAAGACATCTTTTCGATACTGCTAAGATTTAGAAGACATAAAATCGCTTTCACTGCCGATGTGAAAAAGATGTACAGGCAGATCTGGGTCAATCCTGATCATTGCAACTTACAATGCATCTTATGGAAAGAAAGTCCGTTAGATGAACCCAAACTGTACAAGTTACTTACAGTAACATATGGAACAAAATGTGCACCATATTTAGCCACTAGGGTGTTAAGGCAGTTAGCTTATGACGAACAGAAGAAATATCCTCTTGCTGCTGCCGCAACTCATACTGATTTTTATGTTGATGATATTCTAACTGGTTCTAACGATATAACAAGTGCCATTGAATTGCAGCAACAGCTGATTTCTATGTTAAAATGTGGAGGCATGGATTTACACAAGTGGTGCTCCAACGAAAATGCATTGTTGAACAATGTTCCTGTTCATGAACGAGAATATTGCTTTCAGGATCCTGAAAATGACACGGTGAAAACTTTGGGTTTAAGATGGAACCCTAAAGAAGATTGTTTTGGTTTCACTGTTGCTCCTGGTAACAACATACCTACCAAGCGTGCTGTGTTGACAGATATCGCAAAATTATTTGATCCGTTAGGCTTGCTTGGTCCTGTTCTAGTACAAGCAAAGATTTACTTGCAGAAGCTCTGGCTGTTGAAAATCGACTGGGACGATGAACTGCCGTCTCAACAATCGAAAAACTGGAGAAAATTCCGAGAAGGACTTACAAGGTTGACAAACCTCCAGATTGATCGTTTCGTCTTAGCAGACTCTGCTGAAAAATTAGAAATTCATGCATTTTCAGACGCGTCAAAGGATGCATACGGGGCTGTTGTATATGTGCGTTCGATTACTGCCGTGGGTGACGTGAAGGTGGTGCTTCTTTGTAGCAAATCCAGAGTTGCACCTCTCAAAGTAATAACCATACCACGTCTTGAACTTTGTGCTGCAGAACTGCTCTCAAAGCTTGTTGAGAAGGTGCTATCTTCTCTGCGTGTGGAAGTGGACAAGGTGTGTCTGTATACCGACTCAACAATAGTGCTGGGTTGGATCAACGCTTCACCTCATCAATTGAAGGTATTTGTTGCGAATAGGACATCCAGAATCAAAGAAATCACCAAGAACTTCCATTGGTATCATGTGAAATCCGAAGATAATCCTGCAGACTTAATTTCAAGAGGAGTTAGCCCTGATCAAATCATCGATCAGACTTTATGGTGGAAGGGACCAGGGTTTCTTCATGAGAGAAATATCGACTCCACAGATGGAGATTATCCTATTACATCCGATGCAGATTATCTCCGAGAGTTCAAGAAATATGCTGATATGACTTTGACTCTAAATCTGAAAGAAGTTTTCATGGATTCTTTATTTCGCATTACAAATGATTATGCTAAATTAATTCGCATTCTTAGTTTTGTTTTCAGGTTCATCCATAATTCGAGAAATCCACTTAATAAGCGAAAGGGTCCTTTGTCACATCAGGAACTTCAAGGTAGTATGCAATATCTAGTTCGTTGCGCACAAGAAATAGAGTTTAAAGGTGACATATCCAATCTTAGAAAAGGGAAATTGGCAACAGACAAGATAAAAAACTTACTTCCATACTTAGACGAAAAGGATATTTTGCGAGTAGGTGGTCGTTTACGGCACAGTCAAATAAGTGATAGCCAAAAACATCCGATCATATTACCATCAAAACATAAGCTCACTAGAATGATCATTGAGCATCATCATAAAAAATATTTACACATTGGTCCGCAAAATTTATTGTATTCTTTGAGGAGAGAATTTTGGCCATTACGTGGCAGAGATATGTGTCGTAAGGTTGTACATGACTGTATCACTTGTTTCAAGATAAAACCTGTAACAGTAGAACAACTCATGGGGGATTTACCTAAAGAAAGAGTCACTGTGAACTATCCCTTTAACTGCTCTGGTGTCGACTTTTGTGGACCGTTTCTGATAAAATATAAGGGCCAGAGAAAGGGGATCTACCACAAGGTGTATATTTGCATTTTTGTATGCATGGTCACGAAGGCCACTCATTTGGAAATAGTGTCTGATTTGACATCCGAAGCATTTATCGCTTGCTTGAAAAGATTTGTTGCCAGGAGAGGCAAACCTCAAAAAATGTTCAGCGATAATGCAAAAAACTTCGTAAGTGCTAATAAAACTCTGAAAAATTGGTATGCCGATATTGTGCAGAGTAATAACAATCTCGTCAACTACTTATCAGCAGAGGGTATTCAGTGGCAGTTTATACCTCCCAGAGCACCCAACTTTGGTGGTTTGTGGGAGGCCGGGGTTAAATCCTTTAAGCACCATTTGAAACGTGTAGTTGGGAATTCGAAACTAACATACGAAGAACTGTTAACTATTGTCAATCAAGTAGAGGGAATTTTAAATTCACGTCCGTTAACACCACAATCTAGTGATATAGATGATTTAGATATTCTTACGCCTGGTCATTTCCTCATTGGTCGCCCAGTCACTGCCATTGTAGAGCCATCACTGACTGATGTTAAGGAAACCAGATTGAATTTATGGCAACGTACATCTAAGTTGGTGCAAACAATCTGGAAGCATTGGCAAAACAATTATTTGAGCACTTTACAACAACGAAATAAATGGAAAGGTTCCAAGCCCAACATCAATGTTGGAGATATGGTTGTCATGAAAGAAGAAAACCTCCCAAGTTGTAAATGGATTTTGGGAAGAGTCGTGGAGGTTTTCCAGGGTAGGGATAATAAAGTGAGAATTGCAAATGTAAAAACAATGAATGGGATCTTCAAAAGATCAATATGTAAAATCGCGTTGTTGCCGTTAGAAGGGTCTCGATAAAAAAAAAAAAATCATTAGGTTTCCGCCTTGAAATTATAATTGTATAATATAGTACATTTGTGTATGTATATAGTGCATTTGTATTTTATATAATTAATTTTTGTTTCGCAAATATGATATCTGTACTGCATCGAATTTTTGTTATATGTGAATTTGTTTATGTATTCAAGTTTTATATTGTCGTATTTATTGAAATTAATATTTCAATGCCGGGCGGCATGTTAGGCCGATACATCAAATTATGTGTGTTGGCGGCTATTTTGTACGCCAATTGTAGCGAGCGTTTTTCTGTGACTGTATTACGAAATAAGTCGTTAACCAGGAAAGGAGACGAGCAGTAGGCTCTCCCTTTAAAAATAAAGTTAGTACTATAGGAGTACGTGTTTAAGTTCAATTGTGTGATTGAATCTCATTAATGCACAGTAGTAGCATTTTTAGGTTACATTTTTAACTGAGCTATTGAACAGATGTAACTTACGAGCATATCATGCAATCCTTTAAATTTTGGTTCATAACCTGCAACATCACTAGCTAAACGCACTGTGAAAATCAAAAAAACATTTCATTGACAAAATAGTTTGTAATCGTGTTTCGAATATTACATGAATTTCGCCAAAAATTTGACATAAAAATGACTTTTTCATAGAAAATGACACAGGTAGACCAAAATTTGTTACTGTTTTCACCATTTCGAGACACTTTCTATCAAAAAATGCTATTACAATTTACTTCAGTACTCTTATCATGCTGATAAAATGGTGTTCGAAGATGTACTAGGATGTAAAATTCTAGAATAGCTTACCACCGGGGTAGTAAATTCTAACATAATCGACACGTTTGAAAAGAAATACGATAAACATGTTAGGGTAAATCGAGAAGTTATCCATACTTAGAATAAGACAACTATAAATATATTTTATGGGCATTGTATATTTTATCATATATTGTTTCTAGTTTTTGTAATTGCATTTTTAATTGGGGGTTGCTGTATCTTAGAAATATAACATCTCCATATTTGTTATGGGCATTCTGCCTGTTGAGGCTTTATATTTGCATTTGTATTGCTTTGTGTGTGAGAGAAAGCAACTGAGTACGTCGAGATGTAACTCTATGTACGTCGCATCCGTGTTGCCTTGTGTGCCAACATATTGGAAAAAGTGGCAGTGTCACTTCCGGAGAGGCTAGATCTACCACTGCCACGTAGCTTTGGAAAGCAAATTAAGACCAATTCGATATCGGTTTGGCAGGCACGCTGGAACCCGAATACTGCTAAGGATGCGTACAAGATCTATTCCGGAATATCTGTTCAGATTCCATGAATCTAACAATGATCGGTGCCTCTGTGGAGCTAAAGGTACCCTTCTCTATTATGCAACAGTGCCCAGAACCATAAAATCTACATTTTGGCCCAGTAGAGGCTTCTAGAGTATTCTTGTGGAAATAACGCTCGTTAAGAAGTCAAACACCTCATCAGGTATGTAGAGAAAAATCTCCATGCGCTTCACAGCAAGAAAAAAGCCGGTGCGCAAATGGCCATTCTCCCAGTTCATATGCAGACCCAGACTACTCGCCATCACGTACGCGATCTACGTACAAAGTTGAAAGGTCTTGAACCCTAGACGAGGGTCTCCATTGGATTCCCAGGCCAGAATTTTTTTCAGGCCTCTATATAAATTTCAATTGTAAAAGCAGCATTCATATCGGGACCCATCAGCTTCCTTTACGCAGATTCCATGGGCCATGACAGTTGTGTAATGAATTAAGATGTTGAATCAAGGATGCAAAATGGGTAGAAGGTAGTGTGTAAACCCCTCCAACATAAAAAGCCATTTCCTATTACTTTTCAGATAATCAGAGTTTTCAGTAATCGAGATGATCTCTGTCCCGTTTAGCTTGAGAGTATATCGACCAGCGGTTCTCAACCTTTTTTAACTCATTTCTCGTTGAGTTTATTCTCCTGTAATAAAATTCTATGGGGGAGCCAAGTAGGCCAATTTTTCATTAAAGTGACTGATATATAAATATTTTTAAATGATAAAAATATATTTTTTTTTAATTTTACTGTTTTTTAATTTTCCTCGAGCGGCTGCGGTGCCCCTGGAGAGTGCCCAAGGGCTCCGTGGAGCACCGGTTGAGAACTGCTGAATTAGACTATTGTAGATTATTTCACAACGGAATGTTTGAGCTCACCTCTTGCCTAGCACATCCTGGTTCAAACTAGATTCATATCCCTTCACTTCTAAGACAAATGTGAAAATTAAAAATTCAATGAACGATGGAATGTCTCCCCCACTCCCAGGTGTGTGAGTGAGTAATGTTTCTAAAAGAACAGTACCCAGGAGTGGAAAATGGAAATTTTATTTTTGTAGAAGGAAAAATTATTTTTGTAGCAGAATTTATCAGTTTTATAGCACTTTAAAATTTTGTCAGTAAATAAAATACAGTTTTTAACATACATATATATGCGGTAGCATACGTAAGATTATTTACTCTTCATGTTATCAGAAAAAGGGTGTGTCCCCCACACCACAAGGTACAAAACAGAGATTTCCTCTAGAAGAAATACTTTTTTTTTTTTTTTTAAATCGTAAAAAAATTGAGGCTTCTTTTGATATTTATATTTTTACATTCTCTACAATATCAACAAATGAGAGGCCAATATATGGTATTACAGATTTTAGTAATAATGCAAAAATGAATGTTTTTAGATTTAGCTTGTAGACCTGGTAATCACCAATTTAAAAAAAAAATCACTAAAGGAGGTACTTATTATTAAAAAAATGGGCCAGGTGTAATTTTTTTCAACTGATATTTTTTTCTATTTTTATGCTTGGTGGTTTCTATTATGTTTTGCACGCTGTTTTTTTTTTTCGGCATCCGTAGTGTCTGACGGCCTTGGCGACTCTTCGTCGGGCCATCAGACATGTGTGGCGCCAAATAATCGCCAAGTGGCGGACCATACGACAGCTGTTCCAAGGAATTCCGGGCATAAATATTCTATGTATTAAAACTAAAACCCGGACCCTTTTTTTAATAAACGGATCCGGGCATGAAAAATTCTGTAGGTTCATTTTAAATAATAAACCGATAAAACAGAAGGCATGGCAATGGATGAATAACTAGGGTGACCATACGTCCCGTATTTCCCGGGACAGTCCCGGTATCTTCTGTTTTTTTGGCTGTCCCGACTTTTTAGCAAAAGTGTCCCGGTTTTTCCCGTATTTTGCATGAAGCCTACTTGAATTTTTATTCTTTATTGAAGTCAAAGATTGAAATTATTTTCAACTTATCAATTATATTATGATAACTACAACTATCTCCCATATTTGTCTTAGTGAAAATTTTTTTTCGGGGAATTCATCCACTGCAATTAGCAGTAATGCTGTATTTCCCGCCATTGTGATTTCTCCGTTATTTTAACAATATTTGGCAACTTTGTTCGGTTTTGGCGTCATTTTTGGTGATAATTGACGATGTCCCGTATTTGGAATCCCAATGTCCCGTATTTCTGTGGAGGAAATATGGTCAGCCTATGAATAACTAATAAATACAACGAAATAATAAAACGGTATGATACATCATTTGGATTATTATCTACTGCTCAGGTTGTAAGCTACAGAAGGGAGGAATAATAATCAAAGAGAGAGAGAGACGCGCTGGAAATCGGAAATGGAACAACGGCTGTTTAGAATTTTTGAAAAAACGCGGTGAACAAAAGAAAAATCCTGTTGGGTGAAGCCAGCGCCATCAGTCGCCCAACGAAACCGGAAAAGTGTTAAAAAAATACGGCAACCTAGAGAAGCATTATGACGGTCTTGGCGACTTATCGCGAGAAAAAAGTCGCCAAAGTCGTGGCGGACCATACGTCATCTAGGTTGCCATATTTTTTTAACACTTTTCCGGTTTCGTTGGGCGATACTAGATGGCGCTGGCTTCACCAAACAGGATTTTTCTTTTGTTCACCGCGTTTTTTCAAAAATTCTAAACAGCCGTTGTTCCATTTCCGATTTCCAGCGCGTCTCTCTCTCTCTTTGATTATTATTCCTCCCTTCTGTAGCTTACATCATTTGGATTATTATCTACTGCTCAGGTTGTATCATACCGTTTTATTATTTCGTTGTATTTATTTAGTTATTCATCCATTCCCATGCCTTCTGTTTTATCGGTTTGTTATTTAAAATGAACCTACAGAATTTTTCATGCCCGGATCCGTTTATTAAAAAAAGGGGTCCGGGTTTTAGTTGTAATACATAGAATATTTATGCCCGGAATTCCTTATGCCCCGATCTTTTTATTTTTAAAAAAATGGGCCAGGTGTAATTTTTTTCAACTGATATTTTTTTCTATTTTTATGCTTGGTGGTTTCTATTATGTTTTGCACGCTGTTTTTTTTTCGGCATCCGTAGTGTCTGACGGCCTTGGCGACTCTTCGTCGGGCCATCAGACATGTGTGGCGCCAAATAATCGCCAAGTGGCGGACCATACGACAGCTGTTCCGATCGGTTTGACTAAATGGTTATTGGTACTAAAATGAATCCACTTCTAATAATAGAAACCCTTTTTATCTGGATCTAACAATTTTTAAAATTACAAAACAAAGACCAAAAAAAAAAAAAAAAAGACAACCTAGACTAATTGGATAATTTATTTCAATTCTATTTTAAATTCATATTAAAACTTTGTAAAATCAAAATAGCTGACATTTAATGCCAAAAGTGCAAATAAACCACACTTTCACTTGATTGGGATGCAATATGAACTAAAATGTGAAAAATTAATTTAGAATATAAACTCTTTCCAGACCCTGTACGCACAAATTCTTGCTATATTCTTTTTTAATCTCGGGGTTCAGCTACTACTTCAAGAATTATGGTGTTTTATCTGTGAAGTCAGGGCTGAATTCCACCCCCTCCCATTTGTTCATACTTGGTCTAAAAGGATTAACACAAACTTGGAACTGCTCTCACAAATTCATACTAAAATTTAGTTTTCCATAGACCCAAGAATTTTCTTTTTGCTGCTCCTGAAACAATCACCCTAACATTTTTAGTAAATTGAAATTATTAATATAGTCTGGCTAATTACTTATACTACCAAAAGGTAAGATTGCATTTTTAATTTCAATCTTTTCAGATTCTTAATAACTCTATTTTCACAATAAAGTAGTCATCAAAAATTATGATTAACGTGTTTTGAACATAGAATGATTGTTTAGACCAGTGTTTCTCAACCTGGAGCCATACGGCCCCCTTGCAGTCCTGGGATGTTCTTAGGGGCCATGGATGAAAATCAGAAGAAAGGGGAGCCACAAAGACCTGTGAAGAAATAAGCTTTAATGTGAAACATGGTGGTCAAAAGAGCTGACTACTTTCAGAATCTAGCAGTAGTCATTGGTACTAGGGCAACATTAACCTGTGTCCATCTCTCACGGCTTCATGTCCACAGGGCCTACATGATGAGATCTGGTGCTATGATTTTCGCATGTAAGCTGTTACCCAGCTAAGTATGGGGACCCCCATAACATTACTCTGCCTGGGCACCCATGATATTGAGACTCTTGATGCATAGAACCCCACATGAAGGAAGCTCACTGAAGCTGCCCAGGGTAGGCACGTATACAGGGTGAGATCCCATTGGATTGGGAGGATCGATTTATTACGTAGGTTCGTTCTGTATTTTACAGGTGCTTATTTTTCCCATACAATTTGCCTGTTGGGTGGAAAGTGGATCCGTGCTTGGTCTAGGGTTAAAGAAATAGACCGTATTTACAAATTTTGTTCATTATAAATTTAGTTCTGACTGAATTCAATTCAATAAGTCGCAGATGAGAGTATGGAGGTTACTTGATAAGACTGGGGGCCACGAGAAGAAAATATGGTCAAAGGGGGGCCACGGGCTGAAAAAGGTTGAGAAACACTGGTTTAGACCATAGTTTTCCAACCTTTTTGTCCCATCGCCCAATTCAGAAATGTTTTTCTCCTACGCCCCCAACACAATTCAACCCATAGGATCGTTTTACACCCGTAGCTTCTACCGCCCCCCTGGAACATTCCACAGCACCCAGGTTGGGAATCACTGGTTTAGACATGTCTAACCACTTTACGATCCAGGACATAATATTGTGTCCAAACGCCAGTGGAGAGAAAAATAAATTCAAATAATTCTTCTTTCATCACCACCACAAAACTTTGTTGCAACCCTATAAAAAAAATCTGTCCTTTTCATCTTGGTGATGAGGAAAAACATCTAAGGTTAAATAGGTTGTATACATACATGTAAACATAAGAGGGGAAAGAAAACAAGTACACGAGGGTGAAGAGAGAAATATACTTAAGAGATATATAGTAGGTATTATCTGTAATACTTGAAGAGTATAATAATTTACTGTTTTCCTTTCTTCGTTTTCTTATTTCCTTGCTTTTTCCAACATGCCATTATGTTAGAACAAGGTTATCAAAACTTGTATCGTACTTATCACTAATTCATAGAGCAGAGATCATCGGAATTTCTCACCAATCGCTTGTGACTGAAGCGGTTAAGGTGGTGCACAGCAGATGAATGTATAAGTTACATTTTCCTTACAAAAATATTAGCTATTGGAAATTTGAGAAATTTTTGAAATCTCAATTTATCCTAGTCAAAATGTGGGATTTTTCCAATGCTTACTTTTAATATAATTGTACAGTTGCATATCAATAGTTAGTCTAAAATTATGAGAAATATAATTTTATAGTTAAGCATGCAACTTCTGCAGGTGTGAAAAAGAAACACCTTTAATACAAGTTGATTTCGGGGAAGGGTAACCCCATACTAAAAATTGATTTAAAAAATTATATAATTATAATCAGAAAAAAAATTACTGCATGAGAAAAAATATGGTTTACTTAAAAAAAGCATTCTCAAGAAGACAACAGATCAGTAAAAAATTTGTTCGCTTGCAACTATCTTATATTTTCACGCTACTGTTTTATCTAAAATAAAATATGATTTCACTCACCGGGACACAGTCCCCTAATCACATGAAAACATAAAATAAAAATTCATTAGATGGATGCTAAATCATCCAGTATTCATGACTCAATATTTAACATTCTCGTCACCCGAATGATTGATATTAATAGAACTTTATATAATAGCATAATATCACACTCTGAAATCTCAAGTGTATTCTTTTTTGTCCAAAAATCCTGAAAACTACCAACCCTTAAATAACTCAACAATAAAGTCATTTTATATTTCAGACAT
Source organism: Pholcus phalangioides (assembly GCF_987345545.1). Lineage (NCBI taxonomy): Eukaryota > Metazoa > Arthropoda > Arachnida > Araneae > Pholcidae > Pholcus > Pholcus phalangioides. The sequence continues at coordinate 33,309,712 of NW_028301604.1, forward strand.
GGTAAAATTTTGACGACACTCAAATATCGAGAAAATAATTTATTATTGTAAATCCATCAAAAATGTGTGAATTATAAACTCAATTTTTGGCACAAGCTCATTTAGAAAAATCTGCCCGAATTAAAAAATTAAAACGCTATATAATTCATGAAACCATAAAGGGTTAAAATGGCATGCAAATTTTGGAAAAATATTGATCCATCAAATGGGTGCTAAAGGATTGGGCATCACTCAGTGTACTGTCTAATACAGAGGCGGCTCGAGACATAGCTTCGGTACATAAGCCGCATTAGTAAAACTGCTGTGAAAGCTCCCAGCAGTGTTCCACTCTTCCTCACCGCGAGGAGTGCAGGAATTTTCGGCTAGGTTCCGCGGAGTGATGTCGACCAACGGCTCATTGATGATTTATAATACCGGCCAGTTTGCGACACAGGCAGGAAAACATCAATATTAGCAATTTGGTAGAAAATCGTATTTTTAGAAGCAAAAGTGTATAATTGTGTTAACTGGCCAAAATCGTTCTAAATCCGATAAAATCGTTACAGTTGGCAGGTATGAATTATGGGATGCACTCCAAATAGGTATTAGGAAGTTGAAACCAGAACCATCAAATAAAACAAAAGTAGGAAGAGTAATCTACGAGATGATGCAACATCTCTCAAGCCACCTATCAGCATCTTGTAAGGTCTATGCCAAGGAGGATTGGTGAAATTTTTAGGTCAAAAGGTAAACACAAATATCAAATAGGTGGTCATAATAAATTACCCATTGACTGTATAATAATCAGTATTTCAGCTACTTATAAGATTTTTTTTTCATAAATGATAAAAAAGTTTTATGAACACCAAACATTAATTTTTACATGCTTAGAATTTTGATAGTGTTAATGCTCCATACAAGCTAGTAACAAACATTCAAAAATTTCAGATAAAACTTCATGACACGTGAAAAACAAATAAACTGATTGAAAGTGGTAAATAAATTGAATATCCAAGTCTGAAGTGATCAAACATTGAATAAAAATATGCAATGAAATTGTTCATATTTTAACAAAAAAAGTTTATATGTACATTTTATTTTTAATATCACATTAAACAAGCCACTACATGCAGCAGCTTTTGTTGCTGCTACAGAAAAAAATAATCACAAAGCCACACACAAGCACAATCTTTCATCTGACAGTTTACAAATCAATAAAAACTAATACAGCAATGATGCATCTCCATTCACTGTATTAATCATATGATGAGGAATAATACAAATGTCTGTGAAAAACATATACATAATTAGTCTATTGTACATTAGACAAAAAAAAAAAAATCGGATCAATTATCTTAGGAAGACACTTCCCAAGCTGATATTTGCAGTGATAGACAGAATAAATTTTTTTACATAGAAATTGTATGGTCAAGGCATTATTTATTTATTTATTTATTTATTAATTTATGAAAAAGATCCCATGAATATTGTATATAATCATAGCTACATTTTCCTGAAGCATTTTTTTTCAGTGGCCTAATGGTTATTGATGTCAATATTATCAGGAATGGAAGTAGTATATGTTGGTGTTTCCAGTTCTTCATGCTTTTTCATTTTCGTGCCTTGCTGAAGCTTATAGTGATTTATAATATCTTGATCAGCTGGACAAGACTGGGTGAAAGCATCAAGCTGATACATATGATACATATACTGCCACAAATCTGCCATTTCTGGAAGTATTTCAAAATCAGCAAAATATTTTCCTGGAAAATAAAAAAATAAAAAAAAATTACTACCTAATAACATACTTCAGTACAATATATTAGGGAAAAACACCAATGTAAATATACCCAAAATCTGAAGAAAACATCAGCTAGACGCTTTTCAGAAGTGCATGAAGTTCCTTCTTCAGTAGCAAAGACAAATTGTAGAGAGAAGGGGGTGGGAAAAAAAATTTCCCTCTATATATACTATTTGTCTTTGCTACTGAAGGAACTTCATACAGTTCCGAAATGCATCTAGCTGATGTTCTCTTCCGATTTTGGGTATATTTACGTTGGTGTTTTTCCCTAATATATTGTCTCGCCCAAAAGGTAATTCATTTTTATACAGAAAACGTCTATATCTAACTTTCTATATCTTTCCTGAAATTACATACAAAATGTTTCGAAAAAATAATCATCAAATGTTCAGTGCATAAACCAAATAGCCAGACTTTACTGCATATATATAATATGCACTTCTGTCTTATCCAAAGTTTTTTTTTCTTAAGCATGTTTTAAAAAATAATCTGCATGAACAGGGTTCCTACAACTTTTGACTGAAAGATTTCCCTGGCCATCAAATAACTGAATATTTTCTAACACATCAAATATTTATCATCACAGTATTATCCAGCCCAAAAATTGCATGTAATACAATAATAGATTTACATTTTTCAATGATAAAGATTTACATTTTTCAATGATAAAGATTTACATTTTTCAATGATAAAGATTTACATTTTTCAATGATAAAGATTTACATTTTTCAATGATAAAGATTTACATTTTTCAATGATAAAGATTTACATTTTTCAATGATAAAGATTTACATTTTTCAATGATAAAGATTTACATTTTTCAATGATAAAGATTTACATTTTTCAATGATAAAGATTTACATTTTTCAATGATAAAGATTTACATTTTTCAATGATAAAGATTTACATTTTTCAATGATAAAGATTTACATTTTTCAATGATAAAGATTTACATTTTTCAATGATAAAGATTTACATTTTTCAATGATAAAGATTTACATTTTTCAATGATAAAGATTTACATTTGATTAGGACAGCAAATGTTACATATTTTATCTGAAACAATGAATGATGAAATTTGAACATTCAACTGTATGAGATATTAAGAAATTTTTTGATAACAGCATTATCCAGCATGCTGGAAAGTAAGTTACATATTCAGAGCAATTCTTAAATATCTAGACTCTAAGAATTAATGTGGTCGGCTTGAACCTTGTCTCTCCACATCAGAAAATTTGTCAAACAATACGTTTCGGGCAGGCCACCCTCGCTTGAAAGTGGATGAAAATAATCAAGTACCACCTAACCATTTTCAGCGATCCAACGTCGCAACTGGGACTGATAGGTGTAATGAATTCAGAGTGGGAATATCTACGACGTCGCAGGTGCGTGTAGTGCAGACAGTTCGCAGACATCAGTTGCTGGTGAACAGATTTGCTCCAGAGACATCTATCTCGGATGTACGTCACATACTGCAGGACACACAACTCTAGTACGACTGAGTTAAGCTGAATACAAGGAACTCAAACAACTATGCATCTTTTGTACTAACCACTGTCGATAGTCAATGGGATTCATTGAGTGATCCATTCCACTGGCCATCTGGTATACACATCAGAGAGTTTTTTTGGTATTCCCAGATATCTTCTAGAGGATCCAGCTGGAGATTGTACTATAACGGAAGCATCGGCCAGTCAGAGGGACACCTCTAATCAACAATGACTGTACGGACAAGAGTCCGTCAATTTCTTCAACAAATGAACACCCATCCGATTCTAAATCAAGAGTTACAGGTATATTCATAAACCCCAGAAGAATTGTGAATAATATTGACGATTTGCATTGCTGCATTCAGTCATACGAGGTCAACATTCTGTGTAAAGTAGAGACTAGGTTACATCAGTCAGTCTCATCTACCAGGATACGATATTTTCCGATACGACAGAGAAACTATTGCAGGAAGAGGTGTATGCATTATTATTCGAAGCAGCCTGAAACCTAAGCTGGTGAACGTGCATAATGGAAATCAAGATTTTGAGATAATATCGGTGGATATAAAAAGCAGAAATAGGAAGTGCAAGCTTATTACGGCGTACGTTCCACCAAATAAAGCATGTAATTTAGATCATAGTTCTCTCCAAAACACAGACCAAAGACATTATTGTTCTGCGTGATTTCCGGTCATTTTGGCCGGGGACTTCAACATGCAGGGAATTGATTGGATAAACGGGAGATTCTCATCTGAATTGGAGTCACAGTTTGTGTCAATATCAGCAGAACTAGGCCTTGTTCAGTTGGTCGATTTTCCTACAAAAGGTGAAAACTGCTTAGATCTTCTGTTTGCTACCGATCCTTCAGTAGTCTATGAGGTATATGCACTTCCATCCTTCTGCAACAGCGATAATCCACCGCAATTGCCGATACACTTCTCATTGCATATTACAACAGGATTAGATTGTCAATCAACACTAAACTATTACAGTGCAGATTATCCACGATTATCAACTATTGTAAAAAATTTGCAGAACCAAGTACTGGCTGGAACTATCTCGGCTGCGGATGCTTTGCCAGCTCTATTTCTGCGGTCTCGTGAACATGTTCCCCGTCAAATGAGATTTAGAAATAAAGACAAGGTTTTACGCTAAATAGGAAATTGCATGCTTGGCATCAATATAGATCAAATAGTCAAACCACTAACGAACAATACAAGGTCATGGCTAGGAACTATGCAAATTACGTCCAAGAGAAAGAGTTTACATCTCTTCAACCTCTGTAAAAATCAAGATTGGAACTTTTTCCACCGAGATGTCTGCGGCAGACTTCGTGTATTCTAGGACATACCAACGCTATCTGAGAATGGTACCACGATGACAGAAGATTATGAGAAAGCAAACTTTTTTGAGAAAATATTTTCTTGTTCATATAATTTCAGTTGTTCCAGTTACGAACATCGTTATCATGGCCTTAGATGATCATCCCTTCTTTCGTGACATGTTCAACACTCAGACGATAAAAGCCATTATGCTTCTCTTCCTGGTCCTGACGGAATACCCAGTTGTTTCTACAAATGTCTTTCAGACCCGATATCTTCTCTGCTTAGCTCCATCTTCACATCCTTCTGTGACTATGGATCTATTCAATGCTCTTGGAAAACTGCAGTTATTAGTCTAATTTATAAGAATAAAGGCTCCAGGGCAGATCCGAATAATTATTCCCCAGTATCGTTAACCGATATATCCTGCAAAATTTGAGAGATGCATCGTCAATCAGTTACTTCCATTTGCCGACGAGATTGGCTTAATCCCCTCGGTGCAGTTTGGCTTCATTCCTAGCTGCTCTTTACCAGTGCAGCAGTTGATTTGTCATGATATATGGGAGAGTGCTATAGACTCTGGACAAGAGATTGATGTAATTTACGTCAATTTCCAAAAGGCATTTGATAAAGTAGACAGATTGCTACTACTGAGGAAGCTAGCTTGCATGGGGGTTCAGGATAAAGTTGTGAGGATAATTCAAGAACTGTTATCAGACAGAGTTCATCAGGTTTGCGTAGCCAGCGTGATGTCTAGAGAATGTCAGGTGCCAAGCGGAGTCGTCCAGGGATCTGTGTTAGGCCTGATCTTATTTACTTCGTACACTTACAATATTACTCAGGCTGTGTCACCCATCTCTCTATTGTAATTTGCTGATGACGTGAACTTATTCTCTCCAGTGGAAAACACTAAGGGGCCTAAGAATTGCATGCCAACAACTTTTCCAGTGGAGTTGTCAGTATAAGCTACCTATTTCATCATCAAAAAGTGGATCAATGCATTTAGGTAGACGCACCGATCCTGAATATTATCAACTAGGTAATGAAACATTACAGCAATTGGTTACATGCGTGGATTTAGGTATTGCAATGAGCCGCATTCTGGATTTCACTGATCATTATCATGGCATAGTCTGCAAAGCTAATAGAATTTCATATATGTTGTGTACGGTATACTGTAAGTGCGATGCGCATACGTTGTCATATGTTTTCTGTGTGTACGTTCGCCCGACTCTGGAGTTCTGTTCGCAAGTATGGAACCCTTACAAAATCAAGGACAAAAAGCTCCTTGAAAAGCCACAGAGGTCGTTTATTAAATGAATACCTGGCACATGAGCGGTCTATCTTATTGCCAGAGACTTCAATTTCTGGGTTTACACTAGCTGGAATGGTGTAGAATCGCTGCAGATCTGAAGATGTGCTACAAGCTAGTCCACCAAATTGTTTATCTACGAGAAAATCTTTTTTTGAGATCATAGACAGGTGAGTTAACCTACGTAGGCATCGCTTCTGAATAAGAATACCAACGGCTAGAAGGGATTGCTTTTTCCATGGATATAGATGCTGTGTGGCGAGAATATGGAAGTCTTCCATCAGACTTGTATGCGCCTGCTACGCAAGATTTGCTTCCGCTATTGAGGATTTCAACCTGACTCTGTATGTGAAGTGCTTCCCGTTCTGACTATTTTTTTTTTCATAAAGTATAAGTGCATTTCATGCCTTTTAGGGTTACTGTAAATAAAGTAAATTTATTTTCATTCCTTTTCTATCCCAATCCAGTTTTCTGAATACTTCTAAAACAACAGTAAAGAGTTTTGGTGAGATAGTATCACCCTGTCTGACTCCTTATTTATATTTAGGCATTTATAATTTCTAGTTTGTTGTAGCCACTCAGTAATGAAATACCAGAAGCAAAATAATTTTGATACTATTTCTAAAAAAAATTGAGCACTCTTTTGACATCTCTAGAAATAGTCTTACAATAGAATGGTTAATGTTTGGAAAATACAGTATTGCAAACATCTCTATTAATTCACTAAATCCCACCAGCACAAAAAAAAACCGATGTCATGAAAATATTTTGAGCAATATTTAATTGGAAAAATTATAAAAAAAAGTGAATAAGCATGTTATAACCCTTCAAAAATATGTACCTATTCTGAAAATTATTTGATTTCTTGCATTGTAACAAAAAGCATAGATGCAATAATTAATTTCACTATCTCATATCAGCACAATTTCTAAATTTTTGAAAAGTGTGAATGTTTGATTTTTATGGCATTTCTGGTATGGTATGTTCAAAATGTAAAAAAAAATAATTTCTTTAAACTTGCTTATTACTTAATATTAATATATTAAATCCATTCAAGTGATCCTGGATAAACCTCCCTTTTCTTTGAACATTTAAAAATCTGGTATCCAAATTTTATCAAAGTAGAGTAGATGAAAAAACAGCTATAAAAAGATAACACTAAGAATAAAGAAAGAAAAGGAAAGTAAGAATATCGCTCAGTAGAAAGGAACACTATACTGTAAATATAGAAAGAAAGCTAAACTATAAAAGTGATTGTGAGGACGAGTGTGCATGAAAAATATATACAGTGGAACTTTGGTTAAAGGGCAATTCACATAACGAGCAAAAATTTTGTTTCCATTAACGAGCAATGATTCACATTACAAGAAAAATTTTTGCACTTTATTTATTTTCACGTCAACACAACTAAGCTGATGTTCCGCTTTCGCCCACACGTGCTGTGAAATTGTGGGTAATATTCTCCCCTACAGTCTTCAGTCAGTGTGTTTAATTCAAAAATGAGCACCCAAATGAACGCAAACTGTTTACGATATGAAACTAAATATAGCACTTTAACCACGCATATGTGCACTTGAAGTTTTTTTAAATTCTTCTTGGAGAAAACTGTGGGCTGATTGCATTACTGAACATGACTTTTAGGGGTTCACTCATGAACAAGGGCCCTTCATTTCTGAAAAGGTTGTGTCCTTGAGGAAGACCATGGGACTGGAGGTGCTAAGCCCAACATTCAAGAATTAGTCGAGGAACATGGTCATATCCACAGACAAACTGATGGATCTTCATTGCATGCAACAGCTTATGTACTGGATCTTGTCTGAGGAAGAGAAAAATTAAGATTCCCTCATTTCAAATGAGATTAAGAGGGAATCGCTGCAAAACATCGGCAACAAAAAACATCGTCGCCAAAACATCACCAAAAATAAAATAAAAATATATCGTATTTCCCTGCATATAATCAGCGGATTATGTGTAAAGACATCCGATTTGCTTAATGCAATTTATTAGTTTCATTTCTTTCTTAGGATATAGAGACCACTGCATCTCTTGAGATTCTGGAACAGAAATGAAGGTACAGGTTAACTTGGTTAATCCGAATTGTTGGATAATTTGAATAGTAAGAGAGTTTGATTTTCCTATTAAATTTAATGTTGAAATTGTTTAATTCAGTTTTCTCCTAATGTTTTGGATAATTTGAAGTTTGATTCAGATAAGTCATTTACAAAATTTCTCTTTTCTCATAATTCCAGTAATGTTTTTTACCAGTTTCACACACTGGCTTTTATCTTCCCGATGTAGCTGGTGTTTTTACCAGATCTTGGATGGCTTCATTAGCAATTGCCAATGGCAGATGCAAATGCTACTACTCAGAAAATACATGATTTTTCTAGCAAAACGTGTTGAGGATTCATTTCTATCTGGCATTATTGTTCATTTTTCGGAATATCAATGTAAACATTTTTGCTATGTCCAAACGAGGTTTATACGATTGTTCGATTCTGAATTATTATTTCGGTTAACTTACGGATGTGTGGACATTGGTGGAAAAGTGAAGAATAAAGTCACACTGAATATTTTCATGAAGAGGACAAAAACTAATCTAAGAAAACAACAGAGTTCCCCATTCCAACACTTGTAGAAACTACAGATGTTAGAAAAATAAGGCTGAAATGGTGTCTTTTAAATTATCAACATCAACTTGAAGATTCTGTCAATGTTTAGGAGCATCCTAAAGAAAATTACAAATTTACAAATGAATAGTTTTAGAGATCATTTAAGTTTTCTACAATCACTAGTTGTAAAAAAAATAAAACTTGGTATCGTAAGTGCAAACATTCTATACATTTTCCTGTGAATCTTGTTTTTCCTGTATAACTTTTGTAGCACGCAGTGTAATGACATGTAATTTTTCACAGGAAAGCAAAAGCATTTTTTCAATCATATGAATAGCATTTTTCACAAAGTAATAAAAATTATAATTATAATCGTTACTTTGTTAAAATTATGTATCCCAAAAGTTTATGGAAATTATTGAATACATGCAAATTTGAGACTCATAATCGTGACTTAAGGTTTGAAACCTGTAAATGCAGTAAGAAGGCATAAGGTGTGGGAGAATCTTTTGTTTGCTAGACGGCAAAAGCAACGTAGCTTTCTGTGGATGAGATTAACAAAATTCTGAGATTGAAGTTGCAAAGTAAGCCTATTAAATATTTTTCAAAGGCTTTAAATCTTTGCAAATGCATAATTTATTGCATTTTAACCAGTAAGATGACTTACCATCCAAAATGACGTTTTGGAAGACCTTGATATACAACTTCACACCATGATAGGTTGATAAAAAGAATGGTGTTCACCAATGTGATGTTTGTTTGTGGAATTGCTTAGGCCTCTGGTTTGAATATATTGCCAGCTCAGTCTTTTAAAAAGAATATATTCACATATTCACAAACTCACAACACACCACATTTCGAGAGGTTAGAGTGAGCTCGAAACCATGTAGCTTATGGAGACAAATGGATCAGTGTCATTTTCAGTGACGGAAAGAAATTAACTTAGATGGCCCCAATGATATATACAAGGTATTTTCACCATTTGAAGGAAAAAGCTAAGCTCATACTTCATGGTGGAGATTCAGTGATGGTATGGGCAGCCTTCAAACTCAATGGACACACATCTTTACCAATGCTAAATAGGAGACAGGACACACAAAAATACATAGAGGCACTAGGAAATAATTTAATTATTTTTGGTTAAATTTTAAGGGGGCAGAACTTTTGGTTTTCCCAATAGCGTCTGTAATACAATATTTTTCAAACATTCGTGCATTTGTTTTGGAGTGTCTGAAAAATGACTTTTTGGAGATTCCATCTGGGACAATGTAAAAGCATGTTTATTTTTTCTTTATAAAAGTAGTCATCCCATGTTGATGAATTAAATTAGAACTTTTCAGCTGTTCCCTTGAAATTCAAATTCACCAAGTTTGACTGTATTTACATATTATACTGTCCAGAGGCATGCGCAAGAAGGGGGGCCTTGTACCCCCAACCTAAACCAAACATTAATTTTTTAATATTCTTGTAAAAATAATTAGCACTAGAACTGCGGAGTGGGTCAATTTGACCCAAATCTAAGTATGTTTTCATTTATCTCAAAAACTTACAAGCAGATGTTAAACAAATTTCGTGACTTTTCATGATATCATATGAATATTAATTCACGAAAATTTCATTATATTCCCATTTCGTGTTCTAGAGCTATAAGCACTTATACCTAGAACCGTGGTTTGGGTCATTTTGACCCAACGTCCTATTCTATAGGGAAAAAAGGGTGTATAATTTTCTTGGAAGTGGTTACCCTTTCTAAAAAGTATTTGTAAATGAAGATAGTGAAGAATAAAGGTCTTTCAAAGTCAAGGCCAATTCATTGTCAGAGCAGATTATCCTTTTTCAATGGAGGAATGGCAAGTAGAGCTAAATATATTTTTTTCCTTTGTAAACTTGAATACCTGGAATTCTGAAGAGACTCAATAAAGATTTTGGGGGAGTAAAAGTTTAACTTTAAAAAAAAATGTGTAGTTGAAATTTCTGTAGGCAAACGACGTCACAGAAAAAGAATAAAATTCTGGCCTGCACCAAATACGTTTTGAATGGATTTCTAAATCTTCGGAAGTATCAGCGTTCAACAAATCTCTCTCTTTCAGAGCACATAGTGATGCAACAGATCAAGTCATTTGAGAACAAGGGCAGAAATGCCTCAACCGACACTTTTTTTTTTTTCACTACAATGAAGCTGGCTCAAATGCTAAAAGCCAAAAAATACGAACTTAGTAGAGACAGTGAGACGAAATCAAAGAGCAATATTATCTGATGCAATAAAGATAGTGAAACTACAGTTGTATAGAACAATGATGCCGCAATTACAATTTATCAAGGAAAGGAAAGAACAATATAAGTTTTTCATTACTCAGCACGCATCATCTGGCAGTCGATATTGGAAGTAGTAGCCCCAAAAAGCTTCCACACACACAAAGTATTTCACACTACAATTCAAAAGTGTAATGATCGTTGTTGTAATGATCGTTGTTGTAATGATCAAATGCCCAGTAAATATTCGGTGAAGGTAGCATCACACAGACGTTTTCTACAACATCCTGGATCTCACTATAAAAAAATTCCTATATTTTGTATAGAGCAGTACAGAAGGCCAGAACTATTTTTGGAAAGCAGTGCCTCTAAAATCTTATTAAAGAGCTGCGTTGATCATATGCATTGCCTTTGCGCAAAAGGAAACGTTCGTGCGCTCTTGAACATGTTACTGTTCATGAGCAATCAAAATAATAATAAGAGTAATAAATAAAAATAAACGAGTCTGATGTCAGGTAACATAAAAATGGGGAAACAAAACTTAATTTTTGCATGGGTTTTGCAACTTCAACATGCGATGTATGTGCAAGAATAATGAAAGAAAAAATTAGCTCAACTGCTCATCATAAATTCCACTTATCAGTAAGAAATCAATACTCCCTTGTTTGATAATATCATATTATAGATTTTTCTCATACTTAATTTGACGTGCTTATTTTACATCTTTGTCATATTATGGGATAACTGAAAAATGTTTTTGGACTGAATAGAATAAATAATGTATACTAAATCTTATTTTTACTGAATTACATCATTTTTAGCTAATTTCAAAGCTCATTTTATATTCATAAACAAATATAATTTTCCATTATGAATACGCAATTAAACAACATTGAATAAGAGTAGGGGGAAACCCCAGGAATCGAAAATAAATTCCTGTTTTCGCAATGAAACACCGTTTTTTCACAGTGTGGGTCAATTTGACCCAGTCCGCTGTTCTAGGTATACCGCAAGTGCCACGGTTCTAGTGTTAAAATATCTTTTGCATGTTATTTTAATCAATTTCTGTTAATGTTTCTTGAAGGTTAGTAACTCTTCTCCGGAAATAATTCCACATCTCTCTCTCCTTCCCATACAAACACAAAGAGTATTGCATAGCTCTTCAAACTTTTTTTAGTCGTAAGCACTGTCTGTACCTCATCATCAAGAGAACACCTTTACGGCAAGTTTTGACATACAAATGCATGAAAAATTAGGATGACTTTCATCCTTGGCTGTAATTTGTACAAGGTGTTTAATCTGGATGTTGATTAAGTGCTCGCAAGCACGAAATCGAATACAAGCATTCAGCACCATGGTGCTCGTAAGCAACAGGTTTAAGATGCCTGGAGTATTGCATTGAAACATCGTCAACAAAATCATAAATGAAATATTTTTAACTCTAAAAAGTATATAGAGTAATCGAGGCTAAAGAAAACGTTGTGTAAATGGAGAGAATCGTGTAAACAGGGTTTCACTGTAAATAACTTATCTCTGAAATTCCAGAGAATTCTCAAGAAATAAGATTTCCTGTTTCCGATGATTTCAAAATGTCTGGAAGTCGGAAACTCTAATCCCAATCTACGTAAATCATATAAATACAGAGTGTAACTTAACCCCTTAACAATCGCATAATTTTCAAGAAAACATTAATAAAAGTGCCTATTTTTTATTCAAGAAAATTGTATAAACAATATATGTATTCATTTTTAATTTTTGGAATTCTTTTTAGATTGAAATCAAGAAAATTTTAAATTTTCAAGGAAAAACCAACAATCAGGGTTATTGACTGAATGTTGGTTTTCCAGTAAGTAGGAAAAAAATTAAAAAATATGCGTTTTAAACATTAAAAGAAAATTTTATGAAACTTACACATAATACAAATAAATAATTTTTTCTTGTATGATAAATTTCAAAGCATGGAGATGCAAAGTCCAACGTCACAATCTGGACAGTAGTACAGTTTCCTTCTTACATCTCTTATTGTTTGCATCTCTTCTCAAACAACAAACTTTGCATTCTCTTGACGGTTGCCTTTTCTTATCAGATGGAGGTATTTGTCTGAGAAAATGCCTTTCAATCAAACGGTTTAGTTATCCTCTAAGCTTGGCCGGCCTCTTTTTGGAATAGTGTCTGATGACCGATATGCTTCAATAAGTTCATCTACTAAAGACAAACGAAACATCAAATGGGATTTTCCCCACCTTGTTTTTTGTAAATAAGACAGATCAAAATTTTGATCAAAAATTTTGAATTTCTAACATGAAAAAATATTTTCTTATATTTCTTTCCCCTTTTTCGAGCAATAACCTCCAAGATATTGGTCTAAAATATTTACTGCTCCCATATTTTTGTTGTAATCTGTTACAACTGTAGGTTTTTTCACAACTTTGCTATGGCACTGTTATACCATGTCATTTATATGGACAGTAGATAACATTATAAATAGTCTGGTACTGCCATATGGTATGTAAAATAAGACCAAAAATTTTCCGGGTATAAGAAATGGATTGCTTTTAATATTTTCAGTGCGTTACTTTTGAACACTCCAGCCAGGAAATATCATAAGCACGAGAAATAGAAGGCAAAACCTCACCCCATCATTTTGACGGGCGTGAGAGGAAAGGGGTTAAAATACAAAATTTCTTATTTTTTTTTAAATATTTACACAATTTTCCCCCCATGAAATGGCATTTAGGGACCTCATTTGCTTAATCTCTCAAAATTTTTTGCTCCTGGATATTTTTATGCTTGTCAATGAATGGGTTAAATAAGAAATTCTTTGTATTTTATATCAACATTCCTCAACCTTTTTTGACTCACTGATCCCTTTTTTAGTTTAAAAAATTCTATGGGGTGGAGTCCCGTAGGCTTATTTTTTAATTATTCATCAAATTTACTGATTTATTTTTATTATTTATAAAAATATTTATACCATATTTTCCTGCATATAATCAGCATTGTTTCAATAATCAATCCATTGGTATGCTAATTAAACTTATTTACAAAGCAATATCATTAACAGACAAAACAAAATTAACAGTTCAATTAAAAATCTTCAAATTCAGACTCATATGATTTGAATTAAATATAAGTGCAACGGTTTTTCATCTAATTCAAAAGAGTCCGTGTAATAATCATCAAAAGGATTTTCATTTTCAGAGTCAGGATCACTGGAGTCCAAAGTTCCAAGTCCACATTTTGTGAATGAACTCTTTATAATCACTTCTTTCCAGGCATCACAAACCCACTGGCATACTTCAGCATAGGAGTCTGGGCGTACATTTCCACCTTTTCTATAGGAGTGAATTCCTTCAATTCTCCATTTTTCCCAATAGGCTCTAACTTTGCTTTCAAACTACCTGTTTATTCCTGAATCTAAATTCTGCAACTTCTAATCAAACCAACAGGTATGACTGAAAGAGCAGACAACAGGCATCTTTTGTTCTGTTGAATATGAGCTTTCATTGAATCCATAACTATGAGTCATATTTTAGCAGCTGATATCATTTTCTGCGGATTATCCGCAGTGGTAGTTATCTGCATTTTTTAACAGATAACACAAACGAACATACTGTAATTATTTTTTATTTACTGGGTTTTTTTTTTTGTTTTGGGTAGTGCACACTGAGCCCTAAGGGCTCCACGGAACACAGGTTGAGGACTGTTCTATATGGTTCCATACAGGGCTGTCTTAACAGCATGAGGGACCCCCGGAAAAAGTGAAAAACTGGTGCCCCCCCCCCCCCAACTAGCTATGTTACTTTATTGTACCAATCTGTCAATTTACATACTTTTTCTCCAAAATCATAGATGATTTGAATGACCTGAATACCAGATCTCATCATCATCTCCAGGCACTTTAGCCTGCCCCCCAGCTATGCCTGGGTGGGCCTATGCCGCTTTGATATCACATTTTGTCATTCGGCACAGAGTACAACCAAATTTTTTTTTTAAATTTAGGCATGTTGGTCTACAAAAAGAATTTCTTCTACCAACAATCCTGGTAATGAAAGAGCCTTGACAGTTCAGTTATTGTGGTTAGAATGACTATTGCAGGTTGATGAAGAAAACTGGTGAATGGTTAATTTAACGGTTCACCAGGAAATCCTTACCCCTTTTTTTAGAATCTGGAAACCATATTTCCATGACGGAGGTAGTGTTAAGAAAGTGTCTAATAACGGCTCCGGGTACAGATAATACAGAACAGATAAGAACTCTGTTCATTGGCCATTGTTCAACAAAGACCGAATTTGAAGAATTAAGAGGAAAAATAATAGGTGTGGAAACAGCCAAACACACATGAGAGTTGGGCTTTGTCAACCCTTTGGTTACCAGTTCAACAAAAAAAAGGGACGAGGAAATTTCCATTACAATTTTTAATCTTAAAATTTTTATGTGCCGATGTTTTTTCCAGGGCTATGTTTTGCCGTGCGATGTTATGACGACAGATGTTTTGACCTGTGATATTATGACGAACAATGTTTTGACCTGCGATGTTATGAGAACGATGTTTTGGCCTGCGATGTTATGAGAACGATGTTTTGGCCTGCGATGTTATGAGAACGATGTTTTGGCGTGCGATGTTATAACGCGAGATGTTTTGACATAGAATCCATTTGCCAATGTCTTTGTTACAGTGATGTTTTCATCAGAGCGATGTTTTTGTTTGGGATGTTTTGACATAGATTCATTAAGAGATGTGTACAACGCGGGAATCAGGACAAAACTTTGTAGAAGAGAACCACCTCCAAGTAACGCTTTAGCAGTGCAGGCAATAAATCTGTTCAACGATATAGTGATTCCTATTTCTGAAAAAAACCAGAAAAAGAGGCTAAAGCAAGTGCCATAGATATGGTTCCTTTTTAAAGTCACACAAAAAGAATAAGTTTACAGATGGTGAGTGCAGTGCATAAGTCATCTTAATCGACAGTTTTCCTCTCCCTGGTTATTCAGAGTAAGTCAATTTGTAAACACTATCGCAAATGTATGATTATTTGACATTTTCTAAATATTTTATTGTATTATATATTTTATTATCGTTGAATGAATATTTTTATTAGTCATTTTCATGTGAACGAATAATTGTGGAACAAATTATCCAAGTTTTCATTATTTCCAATGAGGAAGTTTAATTAGAATAGCGAGAGATTTGGATAACGAGCACATTGATGGAACGAATCTAACTTGTTAACAGAAGTTCCACCATATATCCTTTTCAACCACAGTTTTTTCACAATCTCTTGAAGAAATCCAGTGTCCAGAAATTTCAATGAATTTCTTATCTATTACCCGACTTTCCTGGTTGTGGAAACCCTGATAAAAGTGATGTATTTTGCCTATTATCTATATCTGCCCCACATGGAAAGGGTTGAGAGGACTCTACCCCAGTTGCATTGGAAACTTTTTTAACACCATAAATTATAAAACTTACTTTTCTGAACGGAACTAAAAATTTCCAAAACTTCCTAAATGACATTGAACGGAGATAACTTTAAATGAATGTTTTCACTCAAGATTTAAAAAATGAATCACTTTCTAAGACTCATTCAATAGGTGTTGCCACATCTAGGCATTTTCTAGATGATGCATTTTATACACCAGCAAATATAATAGCACATCCACCTTACATGTCTATGAGTGAGAGAGATGAATTGTCAAAATAAAGAATGCCAGAAGTTTTAAAATGATCGTCTCGAACACTGACATAAGCAGGGCTCCCACTCCAAAA